>NW_009937671.1:0-71219 GCF_000696875.1 Nestor notabilis
CTAACTATTCTATGATTCTATGATTTACCACCTTTTTCTGCTGTACAAAGACCATATTCTATTTCTGTCCACTAATTTGTGGCTGAAAACAAACAGTTCTCCTCAAAAAGGACAACTACCATGTAAAAAGATACTATCAGGCTGTGCTTGCATTTATCTGAACAAAAATCAGAAACAGCTGTATTACTGGCCTGTGTTCATGTTTATAACATGTAAGTGCATCACATGTATACACATGCAAACCTTACTATTAAAATTTATATGAAAGATTTCAACTATTTCAGTTTCATTCTGAAGACATACTTTTCTTAAAAGTACTATGCCTTTTCTGATTTTTAGAAAAAAGTTGTAAATATTTTCAAAATGGTTATTAGTTCAAACTGCTTTTAATGTTCGATCCTACATGATTATCTTTTATATATTAGAGAAATAAGAGAAAATGCATCTGCTATTCACTAAATTAATACCCTGCAACAGAAAAAACATCCTTATATTTCTGTTCTAGGACATCAGGGTTTAGTATGGTCGACACCTATGTACTACAAAAGCTGTTTATATAGAAACTGCAGACAAGGTGAGCCTCCACTTCAGTAAAATCCAAAGGGTGGTATATGTACAGGAAAAAAGGAAGGATTGTAAATTCTAAAACAGGGAATATTTTAAAATAACCAGCTGAGTGAGTGAAGACCTAGAGGCTTATGGTTTATCTCAAATTATTTGTAAACAACATTCTGTCTCAGAGCTGGTATGGAGTTACTGAATGTAAGCCAGACCAGGAAGATGTGAGATGAGTTTATAGGAAACAGACCCTGTTCACTCAGGCTTCCTTAAACAAAGTTTGCCGACTGGGGTCACAGACCAAGGAAGATAAAATAATGATAACAGAATAAATATTTCTGCTGGATCTCCGTTGCTTGCACATGCCTGCTATGTAAAAAATGTAATGAAACAGACTTTCATCTCTGTGTAAGTTCGTCAGCTAATGCTTTGCCTCATTTTTTCACTGGAAAGATCTGCATCCCATGTAAAGCATTAGCAAAACCCGAACTCCACTGACAGGACAGTAGGAGCAGTTCTGCCTGGGCTGCCCTCTCTGAAGCTCCCTGCCATTTATACTTCTAAAACTCTCCCATATTCTTTGCCAATTTCTCCCTCCTCAAGCTTTTCTATTTGTTTCAATGTGGAGGTCGTGCATGGTGCAATTAATTGTCAGTATGGTGGATCTGGTGGGGGCAGCAAGGATGACACACTGGGCCAGTGGCTGTCTTCACCTTGGCCAGCTGGAGGTGTCACCAAGGTGTCATCCTGCTTGCTGATATTTATGCCTGTTTTTGCCATAGCCCTTCCATTCTGATGGCATCTTCCATTCATCTGCCCCATCCTGTGTGGTGGCTGCTGCTGATGAATGGCTTTACATTTTTCTCTTTACACTTTTCTTCCACCCTGGAAAAACCAGGGTGGGCTCCAATCCTGTGTCCTAGAAGGCTGAGGAAGAAGATGGAGGAGCTGATTGCGTGCCTCTGCTCCCCCACTCTTGTAACTGGGTGGGTTTTTTGACATGTCCTGTGACCCAGAAGGGGAGCTGGATTTCTGACGGATCTGGGTAGTCACAGAACTCATAAGTCTTCCTGCTGCAGTTTGCATAGCTGTCACAGGATGTCAGTCATAGGAATAGGGGCTGTGTTGCTTAAAGATACTTCTTGTAGGCTCTCATGTTTCCTTGAGGGGAGAATCGAGAGAAGGTAAACTGCATCTTGAAAATGTGCAGCACAACCAAACCTGAATGGAATTTCATGAAATAAAGAAATTGTGTCTGAATTTTGAAAGGCTACTGGAAACAGTTTAATTTGAGCTTCTCAGAAAAAAGTCACAGGAATCCCCCTTGAAGGAAAATGTTAGACAGTGTAATTATAGGAAAGCCTACCAGTTCATCTTATAAGTCACTTTGTGCTTTATCACTTCCATGAGACTTGATACAAAACTTCCAAAAATAAACAAGCATAAAAGCTTTGCCCTATTTTTCATTTCCATTATATTTTACAGTGAAAGAAGACAGGCAGTAAATTATTACAAAATCCACCTAAAATTACATCTTGTTTTGTAAACACTCTGAAGAACCACAGAGGGTGCTTGAAGGGGATTCTGCCACAGCATGATCCCCCACTGATGACTTCCATTTCCTTTGGTCAGGAATTGACTATTGGGTCAATATTGCCAATATTCCTTAACTCGCACCCAGGATCAAGCAATTTTGTCCAGGAGGAGTCTTTATCATTCATGATTTGTTTCAAACCTTTATTCTTCAGAAAGTTAATTGTACTTAGTGCTATTGAAAAGTAAAAGCAAAATATAAGTCTGAATTATGGAAGCAGCTGAATGGACTGTATGATTTGGACAGATGCTTTGATCAGAAGAACAGGTCTTTTCATTCTATAAAACATTTCAGCAGACAGCTAAGAGTTCATCTACCTGATGATAAAGATATAAAGGTTTCTAGTTGTGGTGTGGTAATGATGGAAGAGGGGCATTTCTCAGAGGACAATAGATGTTGCATGTCAACAAAAAAGTGAGCAGCAACAGCAGAAAAGCAACAATCAAGGCAACACACTTGGTTCTCTGTCAGAGAAAGGAGAACGCTTATGAATTTCATTGAAGTCTGGAGTGGTGAATCCTCCAAAGCACAGCTTAAGTGCCTGCATATGAGTGCAAAGGAAATAGGTTATCATGAATACAGAGGTAGAAGCGAGAAGAAAGTTCCTTGTTGGCCTGTAAGAGTCAAGCAATTATAACAGGAAAATAATTTCTAATCTGGCAGATAATGCAGACTTTGAGAAGTGGAGGGGGAGAGGAAGAAAAGTGAGCTTCCACCAAACTATAGGCTCCTTCATGTGCCATGGGAATTCAGGGTTTGATAGCTGAAGCTGCATGTAGAGAGAGGGAATCTAAGGTAAATTTTTCATTCTCAGTGTTAACGTAAGCTCATATTTTAGAGGACAATGAAAGTGCCCTTGTATATTTATTTGTCTTTCATTTCAAGCAAAGTATTTGATATTCCCCTCTTTAATATTTTTTCTGCATTCTATGAGGCAGTCCAAACTGGTGACAGTGCAAGTAAAACAGAAGGGTTCCTAAAGTAAAATTTATTTGTTTTTCATCCCCCATGAAATATAACTCTCCACATCCAAAAAATGAAAAACAGTGAAGGATCTGTTCTTCCCTTTCTGCACACGTGTAACTCCATTTAGCAGCAGCAAGATTAATACACACCCATTAACTCTTTGAATGCCTAGCTTCTGCACATTAAGAGCAGTCTAAATCTTAAGTAGGTGGATGCATGTATGTCATTAGGAAGTTGGATTTTTTAGCTTTTTACTATTAATATTACTGGTGTCTTGTCTTGATTTTCATTAGAAATTCCCCTACATGGCTGTGGCAACCATGTTTATTCTTCTGTAAAGTAGATGGAGCTAGTGTTCTAGTAGGGGAAGAATGAGGGAAGCTGCAAATGAGTTGCACCCAGATGCAACTACAAGCAGTGCTAATGGGGGGCAGTAGAAATCATTTTAGTAAACCTTTCAGAGGTCAAAACAAAACACCATGATGTTGTAAAACTAACTTGGTTAGTTTTACATTAGAGCTTTAGGGTCCATCAGGAAAAGGTGCAGCAGAAGTTGAAAGCATTATCATTATTGATTTGCACCCTGGTAATTTTGGACCATGCACATGTAGAAATAGTAAGAGAATATAAATACAAAATAAAGTCAGAACAAGAATGCAAACATGCTGCAAATTTATGCAATAATTTCAATTTACATTTTAATATTTAGGATTATTCTCATATTTGACCAGGAAAGACAAGAGGATGTGAAGGTTGCATTAACTTCTTACTACCAAATTTTGCCTCTGAAAGTGGATAATTTTTTTGGCCTGGCTCTGCATGTTATTTTCCGTTTTCCTCAGCCTCCCACACGCTAATGACTTGTGCATGGAATTCTTTTACCCTATGAATATATTTTCTTTTCAAACACAGTCTCCACAGAGGTGGAAAATGTGAATGTGAAATGAAGCATGCCATCCTCAAAGAAGGTTAAATATCTAGGAGCGTGTACAACTGTATCCTGCAAGTTAGTTTGTTGGGACGTAATTTACAGATGTTCAGTTGCACAGGCATAATTCTGCATTTCTTTCAAGGCAAATACTTTCATATCTTTGGGCATGTGATTTGTCAAGACAGCTTTGTGGCCTAGTGGGCAATGAGAATTTGCCTGAGTGGACTGAAATGACCCAGAACAAACTCAGTACTTAATCCTCTTTATTGCTGAAATCAATAAGCAGATCCATGCCAAGTGCTGACAGTTCTTACGTAGGAAGTGAAAAGTAGAAGTGTCTGCTCCTTGGAATTCGAATGTTTTATGGGGCAGAAGTTTTGTTTTGTTATTTGAAAATTAATGCTTGTTTTATAAAGCATAAATTAATATGACGTATTTTCTTTGTGCTGATTTGCACATGCAGTGTCACAATGTATCTCAAATGCCATCATCCAGAAGGCCTGATGCATGAAAAATAGCCACCTAGATAACTGAGCATGGACAGAAGGCTCTGGCAGAAGCCAAGAATCCAGGTGGGCTGGACAGTTAACAGCTGACCACACTGGCTCACGAGCTACCCTTCTGCAGAGCCCCATCATAAATAAGGGTTTCCTCCTTTCCTTACATTAGTAGATCCTGGATATATTCAGCAAGGGGATTTCTTTTTTCAGGTTTTATTATATATTTGAGGTAAGGAAAATTCCAAAATCTTAAATTAGTTTTTCTAGGGTTGATTTTTTTATTACCACACAACAGCTGATTTCCCTGTAGTTTAACATAACACTTGTAATTACAACTTGTCTTGAAGAAAGAGAAACGGTAACAATAAAAATGAGAGTGACTGAATGGGCAAAAGTTACTCATAAGACGTGTGGTTTATAACTTTGGTAAATTCAGAATAACCCTCAAGTTCTGTTCTACCTCTCTGGGAAACAGCCAGAATTCTGCAGTCCATGGGTGTCTCTGAAGGGGGAAGAAATACGGAATAACCTTGTGTGCAAAGGAATCATAAGGCGTAATGCCATTTATACCCATGGAAGTAAGTATCTTATGACGGACATAGTGAAGAGAGACTTTTTGTCAAATCTCTGGGGCTACTTGCCTGTCCACATGCTTGTTTATACCATTTTTGTTTACTTGATATTGGAGAGTAATCAGAATAAAAGTTATACTGAATTATGAGCCTTGTCATAATAACTCACGTAGTCATGAGTTTTGCATGAAAGTATTAAAACTTTAAACAAAACAGTCTTCTAAACGCCTGTCCTGGCCCCGCAGTCTTATCTTGCTTTTACACTTTCGTTTAAACTGTTCCTTCCTTTTTTAATTTATTTGGAGTTGATTCAATGACTCAGCCTTTTTTTTTTATTTCTTGCAGATGTTAAAATGATGAAACCCTCCCTCCCTCCAGAGCAGTGCACAGCAGCCATGGCATCTCCTCTAGTCCTCTGTGGAAGGTACGTTGCAGCCTGCTGCTGAACTGTTATGACATGTCTCTAGCAATCAGAAAGAAAAGCTGGGAAGAGCATGTGACCCAGTGGATGGGATTGGCTTTGGAGTCTGTGGAGTATAATACAGCATGTCGTCACGGACTTGTAGGTGCTAACTTGCAGACAAGTATGGAACAAGATGAGGTTTTGAGCGTGGACCGGAAAGAAAAGTGCGCTTCATTTCCAGAGTGCTGTTATAGTGGAGATCTGATTGGCTTCCCTGCAAAGCAGCTGGGAAATGTTTCAAAGGAAGTGGATGAAAATGATAACCATGAGGATGAGGAGTGTTTTCTGGAGGCTAGCACAGAAACTCTAGTCCATGTGTCTGATGACAATGATGACTATCCAGCACTAAACCTGGATAGTGTTAATTACCACATCACTGCTGTAGGAGGGGAACCAAAAGATGAAGAGTTGAGTTTAAATGGAGCGGGCTCCTTAACACAGATGTTACCAATAACAGAGTGTAACAAAGCAGCTGAAGCATCTG
This sequence comes from Nestor notabilis, assembly GCF_000696875.1. Classification (NCBI taxonomy): domain Eukaryota; kingdom Metazoa; phylum Chordata; class Aves; order Psittaciformes; family Psittacidae; genus Nestor; species Nestor notabilis. The sequence goes on from NW_009937671.1 coordinate 6,069, forward strand.
GAATAATTGAAGATACAAGTAATGAACCTGGCTGTGACACGGTTCCTAAAGAGGAGGTGGAAGACAACGACGTTTGTGGCAGTATTGGCCAAAGCCCAGAGCTTTGTAATTGTGAAGGCTTAAATGAAGTAGTTGTAGAGGAAGAAAATCGCTCTAATTCGCCAAATGTGAAAGAAATTATTATGCCTGGGAAGCAGCTGCTTCATACTGCTGTAATTGCACAACAGCGCCGGAAATCTGATGCTTTTAAAGATGGGCTTGGAAAGTCTGAGTGTAATGTGGTAGAGAGTGGGATTTCTTCTGAATCATGCAGCAGCAGTGACAGACAACTCTGTTCAGCAGTGGAATCCAGCGACTGCCTTATGCAATCTTCTCCTTGCTCTCACATCTCAGCAGTGGAAAATGGTCTGGATGAAAGTGGTTTCACAGAACCTCAAGTGGCCCCTGAAAACAAATGCCTTTCAAATGTCAGTTCAGCAGAAGACATTCAGTGTTTACATGAAAGGAATCATTTGACCACACAAGAATATTCAGACACTCAAGTGAAACTGCGCAAAAGAAAGGTAGGATGCTCATAAACTGCAGAGGATTTTTCTAGTGTTTCCCCCCAGTTTCTTATGAAGGTGATTCCATGACTAATTGATTGGAAATAAAATGTGGTTTTCAGTCTCATTTCATTAGTTTGTCAGATTTTTCTTCAAATGGTTTTGAGAAAAATGTGTCTGTAAAACAACTGAGTTTCGGGAGTTCTTTTTAAAGTCTGAAAATGGTTGAGCCATGAATTTGGAAGATACCTTATTTTCACTTTATAGATATCTTTTATGTATGTTGTTCAAGGCTAAATGAATAAGTATCTTCTATGGGTTTGGTTTTATTTTTGTTTTTTGGTTTTATTTTTGTTTCTTCTGCTGCTATCAAGTATCATTATCTCTTTCCTCTTAGGAAACTGTGTCCAGGGTTTTGGAAACCTTTTTGAAAAAAGAGAGCAGAGAAAATATGCAACAAAACTTTAAAAGGGAAAAAAAGAGTGGAAACAATTTGCAGAAGTTCTTTGGTTTTCAGCTCAGCCCCATGAGCAAATGTTCATAAAAAAAAAAAAGTTTGCTGAGCTTGAAAAAATGTTTTGAAATTTTGAAGAAACCGGAGAGTTTCACTGTCTACAAAGAGTAAAAAAGAGTATCATTACAAAACTTTAATGGACAGATTCACTGGCAATAAAACTTCCATTGGCTTTAATGGAAGGAGATGTGCTGACTATAGGACAACAGAATTCAGCCTAAAGTCTAACACTCCCGGTTATGCTGCTTGTTCTCGCAAATAACCAATTTGTAATTGTTAACTTCTTATTGTCTTTTTTCATTTGACATCATCCAGCTTCTTTTTTTTTTTGTTGTTGTTTTTTTTTTAATAAGTCTGGTTTCTATTAAGTGGGGGTGTGGGGTTTGTTTTATCATCTGTAGTGCCTCAGTAACTGTTTCACTAAAGCACAAATTCACATCTAAAGTACTCTATGCCAACATAGCATCCTGAGCTGCTGGCCATTGCTTCCTTGTATTGACCCTTTAGTAATGTTAGCATGCAATTGATATGGTTTGCAGCTGTAAGTAAATTTTGCAAAAGGTTTCAGAAGCCCTCAAAGCCAGTCTTCCTTTGGTAGTTCATGCAATCACGGTTCATGTGGTAACTGTTCAACTGATGCAGTAAGTAGGCTCTGAGTTACAATTAAGAAATGGAAACTGCTAGCCAGCAGTACCAGAAATGCTAAACTTACCCACCTGTAGAAAACGTTTCAAGTTTAAAAACATAAAATTTAACCAAATTAATATTATATTTGAGAACTAATTTACTATTATAAACATATTCTCAGCTGCTCTTCTTTAGCATTTCCTTTTTTTCTAAGCATAGTTGCTAATATCTATGTGCACATTTCATACTGTTAGCAAGATATACCATGGTATATTTTTTAAAAGCTTTGATCCTGCTAGTTTCCATGTATCACCTTGTCTCATTTCGAGGTCATGTACTCATCTTTTAAATGTACACTCGCAAGAATTATATTTGAGAGTATATTTGTGTTTCTGCCACTAAATATTTAAAAAGAGGAAATGTAAAAATTCCAGTGAGACCAACAGTGAGAAAATATAAGAAAAGATGTGAGCATAGAAAGGAGCAAAACAAGGAGTTCCTTCAAGGAAGGTTGAGAGTTATGTGACTGCAGCAATTGTGAAGCTGTGTGCACTGTAAAAGAGGATATAGTCTGTAAATCTGAAGGAATGACCTTGTACCACTTTGGTTAAGTAAGTCTTTACCAACAGCTGTAAAATATTTGGCAAAAGGGAAAAGATATGATCTGCTGTTGCTTGTGATATTACTTCTCTGAGTTTACAGGACACTTCTACAAACAATGTTTGTGCATGCAGGATTTTATCACTTATATCTAATCATGCACTATTTTACAAAAGATTGTCTGTGTTGGTAATAATCTGTAATGAAAAATGTGCCTATGTTTACAAACTTTCCCTGAAAGCCACTTTTGTAATTTTAACAAGACATTAGAAAAACAACAGACTTGAAACTGAATCCATCCATAAAACCCAAGTATTTGCTTTGCAGTGACAGGAAGAATTAAGGGATTGGGAATGGTATATAAAACCTTTTCTCTTCAGGTCAGCAGTTCAAACAGCACAGTTAAGGCCTAAAACACACCACTGTCTGATTAATGCTCAGTGTCAATTGTAGTTGCACATAAACATGTGCTCATAAAGGGCAGAATATGGGAAAAGGCACATGGAAATGAATTGCTAATTGTATTTGGGCACCCAAACCTGCAGGTGGCACCTTGGTGGATCATAGAAAGGTACTGAACTTCAGCTGCTTCATGATATCTAAGATCTTAGGACCTTTGAGTAGTCTCATCCTGCTCTTACTGGTACCCAACTCTTCTGAAAACCTGTTCTTCATTAACATATATTAAACTGCTTTTAACTGTGGCAGTAGACCGTGACCTCTCCTCTTATCTTCGCATCAGCTGAGGTGAGACAGTGTGGATCTCTTGTGCTTGCTATGCAGATGAATGTAGGTTTGAGGGTTTAAGGGCTTAAAGTTTAGCATCTTTGACCAGCACTAGCTCCATTTCAGTAAATTGCTTTACTCGTGATGGATGCACTGACACTGAAGATGCTTTTTGCAAACAGGTCCAGCTGTTACAGCATTCTTTGCTCCCTCAAGTCACCAGGATTCAGATGGTTGATAAACAGCACCTTCTTTTCCTTTGCTTTCCCAGAAAGACTTTCTAAGGCTTGGAAATAGGAAGCACCTGAATTTGATTGTGAGAAGTTAATGGTGCTAGGTCTGACTGAAAAATCCCACACTAATTAAGCTTTCCAGGTTTTGTGTTGACTGATAATCAAGGGGTTAATCAGGGTATCAATGTGTCACTGAAAAAGGAATGAAGTAAACGTTTCGGTGTATGAATTCCTTATCTCTCTTTTATGAAACTGTTGCTTTTTATATTTATTACTTGCAATTCTTCATGGTGGCCTGCTTAGAAGTTTTCCAGTTTCAAACAGTAGATGTTATCTCATTCCTACCAGACTAAAGACTCACAGCCATTTCCTAGTGTTCATTATTATTGCTACTATTTTAATCCAGATTTCTAGATTAAATGCTTTGTGGTTTGCAAATGATACTTAAGGACACAGCTAATGTCACCATGACAGCAGCCACCAGTGTCACTGGGATGCAAATTAATTTAAGAAAAATATTATCAGAAGGATGGCAGTAAATGTAGAATTAAACCTGAATAGAATGTTACCTGGGGTGACACAGGTCTTTGTAGCAGTGCCTTTCCCACACATGAAAGCTGTGAATTTTCAAAGCATGGATTTACATTTTCTGGACTGTTCCAATAAAGTTTGTTTCATTGTTTCATCAATTATGATTATAGTAATATGAGGAAAAAAAATTGCGTAGTTGAATTTGGGTCTTTCATCCATATATGCTACTTGAGTATTATGCTTGCCCATGAGACATGAAGGCGACCGTCTTCTGTTACAGTCTGTATTAAGTTCTGTTTTACAAGGCTGAAGCTATACTCTTTATGGCAAGTTAGAAAGTTAGGTTCTTCCAGGATCTTCTGCTTTTATCACCCTGTAAATTGACTCCACAGGAAGCCTATAGAGCCTTGCCTGCTGATTTAGTCCTCCCTGTAAGGTACCTGGGAGAGGCAATAGGAAAGCTTCCAAAAGTATCATAAGAGCTACCTATTTTACTGAAATGGTTTTCTTACGATTTTTTTCCCTGACATCTCTACTATTCACTTTGCATAATGTTTTTCAACTGAGCATTCACTTGTCAACAGTAAATGGTTATATAATAAGTTATGTGAGCTTGTTGTGAACAGTAGTATCCAAAATTTTAGATCTTTTTCTTATTTTATTGCAGTTAAAATACCAGAGATTGAGTTTCCAGGTCTGTCACAAGTGTGTCTTTCTGAAATCTTAATCTCCTTTTACCTTAATTTTGATCCTGAATGAGGATAATTTAATGATTGATTCTTTTTTTCATAACAATTTTAATTTAGATTTTAAGACTGTCAAAGTGTATTTAACATTTTTTAATAGAAACTGGTTTAGTAGGGATCCAGTCTAAACTAATACAGGTTACCTAGTTAGTAGTTATTGCAATAACAACTCAGGTCAGCATAGGAAAGACAAGCATAGAAGATAAAAGTATGAATAAAACCAACAGCAATGTACAGTAAATCTTAATTAAAAATTAAATGCATTTTGCTGTATCCTGATTTTCTCATAGAAATTTAATTTACCTTTTGCTGTAATTCAGTCTGTGACTGTGTCAGCCAGAGGAAGATGACAGCTCTAAAAGTTGATGATTTTCAAAGTGAATTATCTTTAATTCCACTTTTGCAAAATACGGTGTTTAAATGCATTCATTTCCTACAGTTTATGTTCTTCCATTGAGTATTTTTAAAAATAATCATCTTGCAAATATTCTAATGGAGAAATTCAGCAACCAAGAAAAAATAATCCGCAATTCTCAGTTTGTAACGGTCATAAAAAGTTGGACAAAAACATATGTATATGTTGTTTGAATGTTGTAAGATACCAAGGCTTCACCGCTTCAGTATGGTCATGAGGAGATCAAGGCTTCACTGCTTTAAATATAGATACTAAAAAAACATTAATGGATGCCAGTGGAACTGCTGTGTTCTTAGAACATGTTTAAATGCCTTGCAGAACTTGGGTGCTATAATAATTTGTAACCTTAGAGACTTAGAGAAGCCAGTTACTATAGAAGTAGTATCACAGCAGAATTACTTTCAAATCGTATGTTTTTTTGACTGTATTTCCTGTAAAATTCAGACCTGTGCTTATGCCAGAATAGTTTTTTTTCAGATATAGAGATGAATAATAGAATCTTGGCATCTAAGGAATGGTTTTCCCCAGTTTTGTGAAGAACAATTGGAAATACAAATATTAGAAATCTGATAGTCTCTTTTTAAAGATGATCATTCAAACTACAGAAATCTATTTTAGCATGTATAGAAATTGGATTTGCTTTTGTTCCATTTCTGCATCTCTTGTCATTTTCAGACTTTCTAAATTTTTTGAAAGTTTTTAAAACTTTCTAAAAGTTTTAGAAAAAATCATGGATCTGTTTTTCCAAACTCATAATATGAATATGAACACCATCAAAAACTGGTGAGACATCCTGAGCCATAACAGCTCTTTGAAAGGTTAGCTTACCACATCACATGTTAGCTACCCACATCTCAGAGCTACAGTCTGTAGTAGTAGTACAGTGGGCAACTATTACTGAGATCCACAGTTGCTTCACCACAAAGAATTTGCTGCATTTGCACATTGCTATTAAATGGTTGTAATTTTGAAGGCATTGGGAAGAATCTGGCAAGAGCTGCAAGTAAAGCAAAACAAATAGTATGATTTCTCTAAAAAATTTGAAACCTTCTTGACTGTCATCAATATTTCTCTTTTCTACATTGAAAACTTGCTTCCTAAATTTACCATTTAATAATGAACATGTGGTTCAAAACTATAAATAGACTAAAGTAGTTGGATCTAACTTCTAAAAATTATGTATTTTATCTATGGTAATTAGTATAAAGTGGTGGTGATAAAGTACTCCTATTATTGTGGCTACATGACCATGAATTTTCTCTGTTGCTCTCACAAAAAATATGTATCATAAGTATTATCTCCATTTGAGAAGCTAAAGAATGCTTTCCCACAGACTTCCTTTGTGTTTGGACTAAAGTATGATGTATTTCAAACAATCTGAAAAGTATTTAAAACAAGCTGAGAACAGGATGGGATGACTGCCAGGCCATTACAGTATAACCCTTATGCAAATTTTACTTTGACACATTTTTGTGACAGTGTTCAGCAATAAATTTTAAAAGCTGCCAGTGCTGTCTAGACTGCAAACCAAGAGACTGTTGCACATCAAGCTATGCATTAGTTGGAGTTGAGCTACCTAAAATGGTCATGAAAGTATTTGTATTATACATGGTTCATAGTCATGCACTATCGCTTCACCAAAGTGATATTACACGTTTCTTGGAACCAATGTGAAGAGCTTTAGTTTCATGCAGAAATTTCTAATTATGTCCAGATCTGCAGTAATTGACTCGAAAAAAAAACAACTTTGAAAACATTTGTTTTTAAGATGCACCTTTAAAAAGTTCTGAATGGTAAGAGACAATTATTTCCTGTTTGTAGCCTATAAATTCTTGGTTGTAGTTCATGTTAAATGGACCAATGACCACTTCCTAAAATGACACCAGATTTGTAAATAGCATCACATTTTTGAGGGAAGCTGTCTTGGAAGAAATTAATGGGAATAGTATGCAGAACCCAAATTTAACAGTTTAGCAAATGGGAAGTGGAAATAAAACACTTGGGCAAAACTTTCTGGATTACATGACATCGCTATCCACAACACACTTTTCCATTGGTTAAAGGATAATTTTAAAAATGGACTTTGCTTCCTAGAACTGTTCATCTGGCACTTTCATGAGCAGAATGTTCACTTTGAATTAACAATCAAGTGAAAACACAGAGATCAGAGGGGCACACAGATACAGCTTCCATCAAAAACAGTAAATTCAGCAGTAACCTGGAAAGTCAATATTAGAGCACCCCTGCCTAGATTAAAGAGCCTTTGAAGCTGTAACTATGGCAGAGCAGCTTTTTCAGCACAACTCTTCACTGCAAACATGACCTGTGCTAAAAGCAAAAGCATTTCTGTTAGTGGTGCTGTGTCTGAGGAGACACAGAAGAGCAGCCAACCTCACCAGCTCTGAGGGCTGAGGCTTTACAACAGTGAGGTCTTTGCTGCTGCTACTAAGGAGTATTTGGCCATAGTAGTACAGCAGTGAGTAAGTCCACAGGTATCTGACCAATTCCCATGCAGTAGGTAAAAGCAAACAAGCACACACACAGCCCCCACCCCATGGGCTGAACTTCAGCAGAGCAGGAACCATCTGCAAGTGCTTTCCATGGTTGTTTTGTTGTTTGTGATGGTTTGTTTTGGGTTTTGGGTTTTTCTTTCTCTTGCTTCCTGTCATGGTAGTATATATAATTGAAACACCTAATAATGTGTTGCGCGTGCTTATGTCCTTTTACTGCTTTCTCTTAATGGCAACATAGAAGGTTTGTAAAGACAAGAGGGTTTATGCCACAGATAGGGTTATTGAATATGGCTTTACAAAATGAAACAATGCTGTGTCTGCTGCCAAAAACTATTCCAAGATCCAGAGTATATAGCCTAAAATGGTTATGAATTCAAATTTAGAGGGATATTCTTCCTCCTATTAAAAAAAAAAATAAATCCAGGCAGCAATACAGCTTCTCTATGTGTTTGTGTGTGCTGAAGCAAATGTATGGCAAATGTAAAACAGATCCTGGCTCTTCTTCATAACTGTCACAGCTGACATGTAGTGCTTTTACAACAACGGAATATAAGGAACTTGGCTTATGCACACTCTGTTAATGAGAAATTGGCTCACTGTAACATGAGGATGTCCTTCGACAACGTGCCTTATTGCAACAATAACTTTCTATCTTAAGCTTCGCATTGTTGTTTGCAGTCTTACCTCACATTAGAGTTAGAATAGCAAATGCAATATGTAAAATATTTGTTAAATTAAAGTTTATTTATCCTTTACTGCAGGATGGCTTCTTCCTAAACATTTTTGCATACAACGTATTTAACTAAACAAAGTTTTCTATTTGGCTATCCTTAGTGTTTTATTTATTCGGATAGTTTTGCTTTAGCAAAAATATGTCATTTAATATAATAATTCAAAAATAAATTAAAAAAAAAGGAGCTGATTGTTCTTTTACTACATGTTTAAATCTCTTGGGTGTTATCCTCAACCTTCTTAAAAAGGATGGTTTGCATGCACTAACAATCACTGATATGTGACTTACGGCTCTTTGATATGAATACATGAAATACATGAAAAAAAAAGAGCAGTGCTAAAACTCATGGGTTTTGCTGTACGCAGTTTCAGGTTCAAAGTATTTTAAAAGCTGACATCTTTACTGCACTGAAAATGAAAAAGCACGGCCACAAGCAAAAATTTGGGAATGTGAAGTAAACTACTTTTCTACATCCAGATTTTCTGAAACACTACGCTTCTGATAAATGCCAAGCTGTATTTAAATCACTCAGATTTAGAAGTGACTGTATGTGTACATCACACCTCACTATATCTGTTGAATCTATTCCAGCATGGTGAACGCACACATTTACAAATATTCTCTACTTTTTTATAGATAATGTCAAGATGATGTGGTAGATTAGTACTGTCTTATTTAGGCTTTACACTTGGATACAAAGTAAAATAGCCAAAGCATGAATAAGAGAATAGGACAAAAAAGACAGGGATATAGAGAGACCATTTTATAGGTGGGATTAGGCTGAAAAATAAGTAGGTGAAAATTAATTTATTTTTCTATGTGAAGTGATTGTTCAATTCTTATTTGCACAAAGCTTTCTATTCTCACAAGAACAGCTCCCGTTTGATCAGTTTGTCTGTTTCCAGACTTTCCTCAATACTGCTAGTAAGAAAGTCAAAGATAATTTGTGAAGAGGTTCTTCCACATCTGTACCTTGATTAATATTACTGTGGGTAAATATTCTACAGGACTTGTAATTTAACACCTTTCACTTACTTAACATTTCATTAAGGTTTTAATAAAGTTATAATTCTTATTGCAGGTTCTTTTGCAATATACATTTGGAATCAATCAATTGTTTTTGCAGACTGAAGCCTATGAATAGTTATGCTAGGGAAATTAGCTTTAATCAGATTCAAAAAAAAAAATATATATTCCTGAATGTTGCTCTCTTGGGAATAGTAACAGAAGCCTTAGAGTAGAATGTCAGTTAATTTTTTTTTCTAGGTCCTCTGCATTCTCTGTCACACAAAAAGATCCTTCTTCATCCTACCCATATTCTTCCAGTACGTATGTTAAGATCAATAATTCTTTCCCCTTATTCCTGCCTTTTCAGAAATGTTTTGATTTATTTTATTTTTTTTTTCCTTATTTCATGTACTAAGCTCAGCATGACAGTATTAAACTCTTTTAGTCTTTTGGAGGTTATGCATATATAAGGAAAAGATCACCCAGTGACATGAGAATACTGTGTATTTTTCTCCTTGCAAGCATCAACATGTCACATGGTTTGATTTTGGGCTCAAGGCAGCAGCCAAGCAGAGCCATGCAGTCACATGAACTGATTAGAAAGGGAATATGAAGGTGTTGAAAAAATGATGAGCAACTTCCATGACTGACTCCACTGTGGTATGAGGGGGAAAACTGTCCCAAACACCCTCAAGAGCCAGTTTTGCAGTAGTGATAGTAGTTCCTAGCCCCCTAGCTCAACGTTCATTCCTACAGTTCTGTAAAATCTTTACTCAAATCCATTTATAAGACTGACAAAACCCTAGCTATTCTGTGCTTCCATAGCACATACAGTCTGCAGTGACTTGGTCCCTGTTTCTGGGCTCCTCTCTCAGTCCTTTTGACTACGCTTAGTTCGTGGAAGACAAGCTCTCTTGTGTCAACAGCATTGCCTCATGAAGCGTAATAATGACAGTTTAAATGTCAGCAGTGTTAGTCATTGACGATTGTCTTAGGGTTTGAATAGAAGTTCTTATTTTCTAGCCACTGTGTTCAGAGGGAGTATTTACCAGTAGCAAAGTATGATTCTGGAGCTTTGATCTTTGCTTTGAAATGTCTTTTAAAGCATAAAGAAAACTCATCTATGCTGAGAACAACATTAGAAGCTATTTCTGGAGTTAGACCAGGATTCTGAAGGTGAAAGGACACTTTTCCAGCTCTCTCAGTAAGTCCCTGGGAAAGTTAAAAATAAGTCTTGTTGAAAAAAAATTGGCACTTGCCATTTGAGAAAATTTCTTTATTCCAGGAACTGTCTCATGTAGCAGAAATTTATTTACCATCTGTGTAGACTTGAAAAATTTTCCATCTTACCAGATACACAACTGAAATAGCAACAGATTTTCCATTGCTATGCTTTCCACCAACCTCTGTTTTAAGAGTGTGCTGTTGTAAAAACTTATGAAATTTTTGTGTTCTCCAAAGTGGGGGGTAGCTCAGTTATAGCCCATCTGTCAAACTCTGAAGTTCTGGTTGTGATCTCTAATGATGTCACCTATTTGCTGCTAAAACATGTCACTTGGGAGAGGGAAAGGAGGAGTCCACACACCCACTATCTGAAAATATATGCTTGTTTAAATTATTGTTACAGTTGTTTTAATTACTGTTGCAGTACTACCTGAAAAAAAAATTGTCACATGAGAAAATAATTTGGTTTTCTTTGAGTACAGATGTACTTCCTTAATTTCAAAGCTCTGCAACTGCAGGGATGCAAGGGGAGGAACAATAATAAAACCACCACCATTGGCTCTTGAAGTAACTGGTCCTTTAAAATATGAAACAACCTGTCTGTATCTCAGAATATTGCTTAGGATTATTTGTATGAATACACAGGCCAGAAACCAACACAAGCAAGTCCTGTGAGACAGAAAAAGAGAAAGGAGTTCAGGAAGTGATATCAAGATACACAAGCTTAATTTCTGTTTTCAGTTCCTGGAGGGTTTTGTTTTTTTTTTTTTGCCTTTCATATATTCTGTGGATACATTTTACTTTTGCTTTTATGCACACTAAGAATCCTCAAGAACTATGGAGGCCAATTCTTACTTGATGCCTAGATATCTTTTGATCCAATCTACCATAAAAATATTTGTGCGAGTAACAAGCTTGGTGCAAAAGGCAGGCGTCAAAAGCTTCTGTTTTGAAATCCAGCAGCCTGATTTACTTAAAGGATAAAAAAATGTCTGCTTTTCTTATTATAATTGCATTTTTGTCTGCCTTATCTATTTTTACCTGCCTCGATGTTCATCATGTTTGGCTGAAGGGGCTTATCCTATATAAGTCTATCACAGATGCTTTTATTTTCATAATTCTCAGTCTTTGAACTAGTAAAACTGTATGAGATGTGACATGGTTAACTACAGGTATTACTGAACCCTTTAATCTGGCAATTATTCTCTGTATTTTAAACTGCATTCTGTCTAGGTTTGGAGTTTTGTATAACTTTTCTGTTTGACTGTATATGGTAAGGTAAGCTATTTTATGTTTGAGCAAAACCATCTACTTGTGAAGATGAATGGGTGTAGAGTTTAGATCATTACAAATTCTTTGTTGTTGGTGTTACATCATCTACAATCCCAAAACGTGGAAATTAGAATTTATATTCTCAGTGTGTAACTTCATGTAATTCAACAACCAAAATTTTAAAACATGAGTTCCTAGAGAGCAGCAAGTCTTAGTTAGGTGTATGTGGTTTAGCTTGAGCCAGGAGCATGTTTTTGAAGTTAATTTACCTGATTGAGGTGATATAAAGCATGATAAATGACACTGAATCTCACTATCACATGTTAATTCACAGTGTGGACTGCCTTCTTTGATAGCTGCACGCCTGATTTGATAGATGCTAAAACAGTGCTTCACAAAGAAAAACTGTATTTTAGGATTGCCAATATCCAGAGAAAAAAAATCAGATATTAGGAAGAAAAGGATCTTAGAGAGAAGCAGATTCATGTCCGCACAATGCTAGACGTATGAATTAAAAGACTAGTTATCAGATGTAGTCAGTTTTGTACACTTCCATCACTTGCAGTGTTAAGACTTTTGACTCTGTCCTCTACCCCAATCAAACTGGCTGCAAGATACATAATTGTTCTGACTGGACAATATTAACTGCCAACAAATCTTCTGAAGACAGATTTTTTTAAAAGAGATCAGTTCATTGCAGTTTCCTTTTAGCTGAATTTGATAAATATGCCCTGGTAGAAGAATATGGGTTTCTAATTTGAGGTTAACATTTAGCCCCCAGACAAACTAGGCAGTCTCTTGAGATTTTTACAGCTTTAGTTTCAGCTGTCTGAAATATATCACATCCAATGTAAAAACTAGTGCAGAATATTCCCCCACCCTGTGCTTGTGCTTTCTAGTTCTCTCACTAATTCCCAGTAGCCTTGTGGTAATATATTCATTCTGTTGGCCAGCTGTTCAGCTATCCATGAATGCATCCTCCTGATGTGCATTTCCCAGCATTTTACAAGTCAGTGTCCTATTCCACTTCAACAGAAAACTTTTTTGAAAACAAAACTATATACCACTGGGGATCTAGACAGAGAATGTAGTGCAAGCATAATCAAACTCAGTCTGAATAAGTGATGAGTGAGGAAATAACAAATATTATGCAGTATAAGCACTAAATTGCTCTTAATGTATGTTTGAAATAGAGGCTATGTCTTGTGTGCTAAGGCTTTTTTGTCTCCGACACAATTAGCTTTCTTTTGCTTTTCTTAATTACTGCCTGTAGTAGAAGAGAACTATTTGGTTCTTCTCCCTAGGCCCTTGATAGTAGGACACTGTCATAAAGCAAAGAGTATTCCCCGCCACTGCCGTTAGTATTAGCTTCAGTCTTTGGTAAGGACAGAATTGTGAGCACCAAAGGTAAGGTTTGTCTGTATGGGGGAGAGTAGAAAGTGTATGGGCAGACTAAAACAGAAATAGTGGATTTGTTCCTGCTTGGAACACATTTTTGTTCCCTCTTGGAATACATTTTTCACCAAAAATGGCTTGTGGGATTATTAAACACCAAGTGTTAAAGGAACTGAGAATAGGGATGGTTTTACCCCTGGTATTACCCCAGATTCTTTGAGACAAAAAAGAAATTTAGCCACTAGAAATCGTTGCTCTCTCCTGGTCATCCTAGGGCAGCTGGGGAGTGGGGCTTAATTAAGAATGCAAAGGAAATGTTTGTTACAGTTTATTTTAAGACTCTTTCTTTGTTTATTGTTAAGCCTAACATTTGATTCAGTGGTATACAGTGCTTGGATTGAATTTGAAATGTAGTTCTGTACAGACAGGGGAAAAACTCTGTTGTGCATAGGACTGTGTAATTGTAGGAATAGTTTATAGTGGGTGTTTTGGATTTGGGCCCTCACTCTAATTTGGATGCTCTCGTATTTAACACCAACTGAGATTTACACCCAGGCCACAATTCCAGCAGGCCCTGCAAATTAACCCAGTAATGCACAAGGAGGCTCTATATCAAGAGGAATCTATGGCATCTACTTGATTATAGTGTTGATCTTTCTCTTCTTGAGTGGTTCCCATTACTCCATGACAAATAGTGAGATTTGTCTTCTTTACCATGACCAAAGCATAAAATCTTTTACCTTTCTCTGTGAGTCCCCATGTTGTATGCATATGTATTATGTGGCAATGGTTTTGATCATTTTTGGCAGTGTCTCGAACAGTTGCTTTGTGATTATATCACTTCACATGTTCTGTAGGGAAATAAGATAAGCATTCATTTGTGCTAGATCAGTCTGTCCTGTAGAAATGAACTCCATCTGTGTATTATCTGTGTTCTAAAAAGCAGTGTGAGAATTTCTACAAATAATCATTGTAGAAGCTTTTATTAAAAACAGTATATAATATTTATCACATAATCCCCAGTAAACACCCTACCTTTTTGTGGTGTTGTTTAGAGAATCTAATCAAAATTTAGCACATTGGGAGAAGAATTGCTGATAATAACATTATTTCAAGTATAAATAAAACAGAGAAGTCATTTATTCTTGATCAAAGGCAGAGAAGGTGTTAGGATTTAGAATTTCTTGAATTCCAATAATTTATTAAATCTTGAGGGTATGCAGGCAAAATGAGCATATTATTATTATTAATATTTTCATTAGCCAGCAGAATCAGATTAAATATGTAACTTAAAAAAGAATGTCCCAGGTGAAATTATATAATGTACTGAAACTAAGAGAAAGAAAGCAGACAAAGAGTTTCATGGTGTTCTGGGGATTTTTGTGAGCTTAAACCTATTGACTGACCTTTGGTAGCAAGAAATTTTGAACTATCAGTGAAATCTATTAATAAATAACCATTTAATTATGCTTTTCAATTCAAGGTTTTCTACTGAATAAATTAGAGGTAGATCAGTTCAGATTGGGACATATGAATTTTTAGGAGTGCTCTGATTACTTCTACTTCTGCCAGGTGTTTAAAGAGAGTTGTCTTGGCAGTCACTGGAGATTTCCTTCCACATTTCCTTGATTTCACTGAGTGTCAGAAAAGATACTTTCTAACTTGTGATCGAGATGTTTCCACTGGGTTGTATCTAATGTCAAATGAACAGGATATGGATATGGCCAGTCATGTGTGGAGGCAATAGGAACACAAAGGCTGGGTCTATTGGTGAGGAGGATAAAGACAGAAAAATGACAAATCTGGAACAGTGTCCATATCCATGTAAGTCATACAGAAGAATCCTATTATTTGTCACTTGGTGGATTCACTGGATATGACAGTTGTTCTATAATATTTTTATAAACAGTACAAGGGGTTGTGACTATGAGAAAAGATACTGATAAGACTGAGAAAAAAATACAAAGAAGCAGGTCCTCCAGTGTTAACATTTTACTTAAATGAACTGCTTCACGTGAGCCAGAACTTCTACAATTAGGCAGTCTTTGCTAAATTACTCTGCGGTGGAATTTACTAACTGGAAAGATAGTGCTTTTTCCTTGAAAGAAATATTCAGAAGATTTGATAATTAGCTCTCAGAGGAGGCCATTGGTTATTTCACAGCTGTGGAAAAAACAGTAGGGACCTTACTTACTGACCTAGCAATCTCATAAACCAGGAAGAGATCAGTGTCATGGAATCTTTTTGAACAGACCACCTCCTGACACTGGGAAAGATCCAGATGAGGTCAAAACCCTCAGCTTCCTGTCTCAGAGAGGAAAAGGAGAAAAAAATCTGATAAACATAAAGCTACACTGAGCTGCCTTGGAAATCTCTAGAGATGAAGGGAGCAGGGGAAGAATGTTAAAAAAACAACAACCCTCTTGTTAAATGTAGCAAAACAATACGTGCATTCAATAAATATCAAGAAAACTCTGATTTACGTATTTTCCAGTTTGATTACACTGTCAGAACTGAGCTTGAAATATGAGAACCAGTAATGAAACATCCCCCAACAGACATAATCATAGCAAACACAGTCATTACCTCTCTAACTAGAGCGTTAAATACACTTCCAAATGTTACCACTCCAGGGATAGATCAGAGAAGCAGTGTTAAAATCAGAGGAGAACTTAGCCCAGTGGCCAGCACTGTTGCTTAGGTCAAGTCCTGCTTTAGCCTTAGGAAAAGCTCTTCTCGTGCCTATCATTTTCACATCCTTAAAATGGAGTTAATATTTTTCCTTGTCACATGTAGTGTAAGGTTAACTGTATTAAGGGTGCACCAAAATGTTGTATTAGTAGAATCTGTGCAATTACCTGAGATACATAGGTGGAAGTTCCTCAGGAGCCGTAAAAATGATCTTTCAGAGCTGCAGTGTTGCTCCTGCTTGTTACACTCATGCATTCTGTATTAAATTTCACAGTTTGTTCCCAGTAAGGACAAGTCTCTCATTTTCAAAGCACCCATGCTTTAAAATCATTTTTAGTTTTAAATTAAATGTGTGAAATAATTTGTAGGTGTTCTTTTACTCATTTGATTGTGCTTTTTGTCTCTCTGAGGTCATCATAGGGTAGTTTGAGGAAACTACGGACACTTTTCCCAGTGCCCTCTTCTGTCACTCTTCTCCATAAGCAAGTGTTCCTTTCAGCTCTCTATTCATCTCTCTTCAAGAATAGTGTAAAAGCTTGGTATATGTGTCAATATGACTACTGAACTTAATTGCATATTTAGAAATATTTATCTTCCTAAGCATAAACACCTGTTGAGTAACTGAGCTCTGGACAAGAGAAAAATAAATGAAAATGGCTTCTCCGGGGCATGGTTGCCCTGAATGATAGATGTAGCAGAAGGACACAAACCAGTTTGGTGAAATCCTAATTTTCTTGCTGGTAAACTCTTGGTCTCTTCTAAGGGCCTCAGATTTCACCTGCAGTCATCCAGTTAGCTAGGTCTGATAATAACCTCTATTATCTCATTTTTAAATGGAGAAGAGCCAAATGGTATTTTGCTCATGTTAATAAACACACTGACTTAGTGAAACAGATATATTGACATTTATGTGTGACGTTGATATGAGTCAAAGGAAGCTGGACAACTGAAATAATGATGGAACTGCATTTTGTAAATATTTTACTGGACGTTCTAGAATTTATGCATTTCTCATATGCATCCACATATATGGAAGGATATGTCCACACATGGAAGGACGTGATTAATAATAGTGACATTTATTTTAGGATTACATTTCTATAAGGTAAGAAGTACTTTTAGATTCCAAACGTGCTATTCTTCAAATTGAGTAATCACTGGTCCGACACCACTCGTTATAAGGTGCCTTGAACGCACTTGAAGTGTGCTGTGTTCTTGGTGCTGTGCTTCCTTGGGGAGGCCGGCTGATGGTGACTATAAATTCGCTATAGCTTGCGTTGGTACTGGCTGTAGACTGGGTCAGGTTCTTTCCCCATATGTGTATTTCTGCTGTGCATGTCTGAGACTGTAGTTTCACTCTTCTGGCCTCATGAATCAGTAGCCAGTTTTCACGCAATGTTTCTTTCTCCCCTGAGCTGATTTTGTCATGAAGTGTCTTGTGTTAAACCAATAAAAATTGGCATACACCACAGATAAAGATCAAGCTCAATAATCTGATAGTAAGCACATACAGATATATACATATTACTGTAGGAATGGTAATTCTTCAGTTCTGCTGGGATAATGCAGTCATATCTCATGAGATAATGCTTAACTAAATTGGGAAAAAATAATACTGGAGTACACTTAAATGCTCTCAAGCTAGTTATCTCAAGTTCTCTAATAGAAACATTTTGATTGTATGAGGACATAGGCTAATCTGTGCCAGCTGCTCTGTAGTTAACTATTCCAAAAGTCTCATTCTCCCTTCTCAAGCAATTTTTTTCTCTGCAGACGTATTTCATGCAAAAACTATGCTGACCTTTAAACATGTTTTACGTTTTTGTCACAAGATGTGGTGACAGTGTTTATTTCTTTTAATATCAGGAAACCATACATCTAAAAGTTTGGGGGTTTTTTTTGAAGTGTAGCAAAACATCTTGTTATTTCTGTCTTTATGAAAAGTAAATAACCATACAACTCTATGGTTATTATAAGAATACAGAAAATTTTAAGACAGAGTAATGTTACTGTTTCATCATACAGTGTTGCCCTGCTGTTTTATACAACATTTGAAGATATAATCAATAGACATTCTTTTCCTAATGATCGTATACCCCAAAACATACAGTGCTATTTTTGAGTGCATTTAACGAGCATTTGAAAAGGTAAATAAGGGGGACTTCAATAATTTTGCACTTGTATTTCCAACTAACAGGTGATACTGCTCAGACTGTATTTGCGTGAAAGCAAGGGAACACTTTTAAATATGGGGTGTGCATACATAAACATTTGGGGGGGGGGAAGTTCAAGAAATATCCCGTTACCCAAAGTTTCTGTGTCGCACTGGGAGAGTCTTCTAAAATTCACATTTCTGAAGTGTGAATCATAGTAAACCAAATCAGATTTTAATCCTGAAAAACAAAGGATCAAGTCTAAAATGAAGAGCGGCATTTCAGCTTATCAACAAAACCCTTATTTTATGACAAAGGAAAATAAGGTAAATATACAAAAGCTTCCATTAATGGCAGATTTTGAAACAAATGTTTCTGCTACATTCTGTAGTGGGTTTATACCTTTTGCATAAGGAAATGCTATTGTTACTCTGTCATGGCTTCATGATTCATTAAACTTCTTTCCTGTATATGTAAGCAGACACTTCTTAGTGACTTACTATAGGCTTTCTATTGTGTAGTTGCAAAAGGGAATGAGTCACCTGGAAAAGAAGCCAGCCCAGCTGAAATAAAGTGTGCAAACTTCATATTTATTTTGCTTTAAACAAAAGCTTAATTCAAATGGCCTGTGCTTGTGCAACTTAAGAGGCTGGAAAACTTAGAATGATCAGACATTTCCATGCATGTAGAAGTGCAAAAGATTATCCAAGATTTTATATTAATGGATTTATATGAGCATAACATTTTGCTTAAAAGATTTAACATTTAAACTGTACTTTACTGCAATCCAGCTAAGCTGGAATATGCAGATGGGAAATACTATTGCTTATAGTCTGCTCCTTACCCTTACATTATTCATTGGTAATTCAGTTTATCAACACTCCCTGAATCTTGGCATTTTGCCCCCTCCTTTTTTTTTCCCAGTTCCACAAATAGTTCTTTTTTATATATATATATATATGTAAATATATATATGTGTATATATATTATATATATCCAGATCATATATATGATCCTGATACTTTCCCTATTTTTAATATCTCAATTTCACCAATCTGAATTTAATTCACTAAATCATATTCGAAGACTAGTCTCATTGATTTCAGTAATGCTAATTGTGAAGAAATGGCAAGCAAATAATTTTATTCTGTTAACTTGAAGAGCTGCATTACTGAAAATGCAGTTCAAACAGAAACAGGATTTGCATAAATCAAGTCAGTTAATTGCTAGACTTTCAAATTTAAGTTCACACAGGAAATATTGGTCATTCTTATGTTTTGCAATTTCTTACATTAGACCATGTTGCCCAAAGCTCTGTCTAACCTGGCCTTGATCACTGCTGGGGATGGAGCATTTACCACGTCTTTGGGCAACCTGTTCCAGTGCCTCACCACCCTTGACTTAAATAATTAAGGGTCTAAGAGGCACAATCCTTGATATTATTGATAAACCCAAGAATTACAATAGTTTCGCCACATAGCACCAGTCTCAAAACACAGTGAATTTATACAGAACCATCACTGTTGTCTAATGGTAACACCACATAGGTTCACTGATGTGCTTTAACTGATCCAAAAATATAACATTATGAATTCTTGGAGCTTATATTTGGATTTCAAGGACCTGGCCAGCACCTTCTATGATGTTCATTAACAGTAGAGAAAATATTTTTACATCTTTTAATTGTATCAGTTCTAGAATCTATTATAATCTGTCCTATCCTTTTACAGTTACAGTTTACAATATCTTTTGCATTATTTGAAACTTAGCAATATTTGCTGCAGTCTGTGAATCTCCCAGTAAACATCCTGGTCAATGGTCTAATTGTACCATACTCCTTGCCATTGCTTTACTCACTGATTTTCCACTCAGTCTTTACCCAGCTGAGGCTTAAATCACACACTAACTTTCAGACCTCTCATTCAGTAGGTCTGTCTTGCACATAAGGCAAGAATTTTCCTCCTGTGCCCACAATGCCTATGTCTATACCCCTGGAAAGTCCAGTTGACCGGTCCCTCCACATTTCTGACCAACCTGTCTTGCTCAGTATCCATGTTTCCCTGAGTCTTGTGACTGCTTTCACAGTCTGAAAGCTCTACTCAGAACATCCCAAATGTTTCTTTTTCCTTACATCTCGAGACTGCCAGGCCACCTGTGATCTTAAGCTCGGTGTTACTAGATGATTGTCATTGCCTAATCGTGGTTTGAATGTGACTTATTTCATTGGTTTAGATTGCCTCTGTGGTCATTACAACTTCTTTAAGGTTCCACATCCTTATATTAATGTGCAATTGAGCAGAAAGACACTTCATTAGCATGAGACATTAATCAGATATTTTCTTCAGGCTCTCCTGCTAGCCTTCATCCAATAGTATTGAACATGGATTACATGTTATCATACTTGCAGAACCAGATAAACTAGTCTCTGAGGACTGTTCAAGTGCAGTTCAAGTGTTTCCTATTTTCCAAAAGCTAAATTACCACTTACCTTTTCTGACCTGAAAATCTTCGAATGTTTGGGTTATTTTTGGTTTTGTTGTTGGGGTTTGTTGCTGGTTGGTTGGTTGGGTTCTTTTCACAGAAATTCTACCTTGAATTTGGGAGAAATCATTGAAAAAGACAGATTTACCCACTTTAGGCCATCATTTCTTGTTATATCACAAACTGCATTCCGTCTGCAGCCATAGATGTGTCATAGGGGATATTGACTTAGTTCCTACTGTGGCTCAGTGGTTATAACCAGGTACTTGGACAAATTGGTCTTTGAAGATTTTGCAGCTTTAACAGTCTTTGTTGTTTCCTTGTGTCTATGTTTGTACTCTGTTTAGTTTCAAAGATGCAAAGCAAGACTTAGCATTCCTAACAGCTGCTCTTCTATTCCCTTGCTTCATCAATATATGCTCGTTGGTCATTACATTTCTGATTTTGCTACTGTTAACTCAACCACTAATAAACCACAAATGTCAGACTGATTTTCAATTACACAATGCAGACTAACATACCATATAACTCAATGAGTCAGGGAGACAAAGTCAAAGAAGACTTAGAAGCAAGTTTTTCCTCCAGCACTCTTGAAAACCATGCTTTCCACATTTTGAGAGACAATGATATGCTTCACGAGAAACATTTATTTTCCAGCAACTCAGTTTAATGTTTCACTAAAGGTTGGTTGATCTTTCCAATGACCTGAAGCAGGATGAATAAGGCAATGGGCAAGCCAGTGTTTCTGAAAATGCTTGAATAAATTATGTAATTTGCTCTATTTATTTCTTTTGAACCTGAACTGTTGATATGGTATTCATGTCATTAAGAAATGGCAATCACACCATCCTGATTTTTCCAAACAGATACAGTTCAATCCAGATGAATAAATTTTCCCTGCAACATATCCAAGCTAATAGCCTTATCAAATACCTTCTCAAAATGGTGACATTCAATATTTGCTGTTCCTATCTGAACTTTTTTTACACATCACTGTCCACATGAAACTTCAGGCTACTTGTGAAGAATAACAGAAAATCCAAAATACGGAATTCCTTTTTTTTTTTCTTCTGACCTGAATGTTACTTTCTTCAAGGCTTTTTGCATCCGGTCTTCTTGGAAAGCATGGGTTTTATTGCATCTGCTTTATTCCATTTTTTACAGTGCAGCTTGTTCATTGTTAGTAACATCCTGCTTGAGTGTTTATAGTTGCCTGTTTGTCCAGTTAAAATCCACCAGAAATGCAGTGCCAAGATCATACCAAGGTGCTGATCAACAATACTGTCATTTTTTTCATGCTGGAGCAACTTCAAGTTTCTTATTCTTTTGTTTTATATTCTTCTTCTTACTCAGAATAAGTTTTCTTGTCCTGGTTTTTTTTTTCCCCCCAATTCTCATTCCATGGCCAGAGTTTATTTTTACAATTTCATTCAAAATTAGTGTTTCAAAATAAATTGTTTTCAATTATTTTTTTTTCAGCATGTTCTGAGATTTTTTAATATTTCTAGCCATAATTAGTGGAATTCTCTAGTTACTGAAGTTCTGACTTCCAGCAAGAAATACAGATTCAGGTGAGGAAAAAAGTTTGAAAATAATTAAAACCATATAACAGTTAAATCATCAAAATATTTTCAAGCTGTTTTGTGAGAACAAAATCCTATTCACTCCAGTAATTCTTTTGGGAAAGAGCTTGGAATGGAATGGAAGTTTGTTGAACATTAGTTTAAAACATGCAGTTTAATCCTGGACCTGACATGTTTTTGTCTTTTTTTATTCTTTCTCCTCTTTGAGATAACTCTTGTACTAAAACCTTCTATTTGGTAAAGCCACACTTGGAATTAGCAACTTCTGTATATATTTCCCTCTCCCCCCCTTTTATCTGTCTATATAAATTATGTTTATATACATATATATATATGTGAATCTCCTGCATCACTGTGTTCATATTTACAATACAGATATGTTGGGTGTTAGTCAAAACTAGAACTTGTAACCAACCTCATTTAAATTGCCAAGCTCCTAATTGTAGTCTATTGGGTCCTTTGTGGACAGACACACTGACACAGACTGACTGACTGAACTCAATTTGAGCAGCATATCTTTTCTGAGAGACAGGCACTTCTCCCCTTCTGTTCCTGGGAGGCAGCAGCTGTGAAGAGAAGCTGTCAGTCATCAGCTCCCCGAAACAGAGGGGAGATGTACAGGCACATAGCCATTCTACAGGCTGAGCTGTAGAGGCAGGAGCCACCTGGGACCAAAGCAGAGCACACCACTTTTTCTTCCTTCAATCTGATCCTGACGGCAAATGCCGTTACCTGCTGAAGCCCAGCTGAAACTCTCAGAAACAAAAAGGAAAAGGTGGTGAACACAGTCCAGTCTCAGCTGGACTCAAGTCCAGGTAACACATTGCTAGTTAGCTTTTCCGTGGCAACGGGTGCTCAGGTTTCAGGTCAGGCTGTCATTTACTGCGTATTTATTCCTTACTGCTGTCTTGATTGATAGTGCAAACACAGCCTGTGTTTTTCTAGATAAACATGTTAAGGAGTCAGGTATGATACACAATATTCTGTCACATCAATATTTCTAAAGCTTTTTGTTTCCGTTAATATTTTTTCCTCACTTTGATGTATCCATATGAGATGTTTTTACAGTAAGAAAGACAGTTTTTTTGAGTAGCTTTTTCCTTCAGCATTTGAGACTTTTAAAATTCCTTCCTTGTTAAAGAAAATCTGGAAGTAGAAAATTAAGCACTGGGGAAGAATAAAATCTAAATCTGTTTTTCCATCTAATACCTGTGCATACAATTTGGAATCATATTTTTTTGATCTTGATGATAGAGGAAGCAAAAATTATCAGACAGTTCTGGTATAGGTCACACAAGACACATCATGGCTGAGTTATGACATGATGTGAAAGAAAATTATATAGTGATATCCCCATGGAACGCTATTGGTGCTGAATTTTCACTTTACTTGCAATAAATTATGAGTGCTTTTTGAAAGAATATACAGTACTATTCAGTTTTGAAGCTATTTGTTTTACTTCGTGAAGAGGATTAGTTATCATATAATGCAGTGTGACTCATTTTCCTGTGGACATGTCTCCAGGGTATGACTGGCTAATGTACTCTGTATGTGTAAGGCTGTATACAAAGACATCAATACCTATCCAACAGCAGTACAAACACTAGTTGGTCAATCACTGAGCAAAATGCTTACCTGAATTCAGTAATAGTAACAGTACTTTATACCCAATCTGACTTTACCAGTAATTTTTGTAGATAATAATTAGTTTCCACCCAGCAATGGAAAAATTAAGGACAGCCCTAGTAATTGGTTGGAAGGGACCTCATGAGGTCTCTACTGAAGCAAGTCCAGTTCTGAGGTCAGGGCTTTATCTTGAAAACCTCCAAGGATGGAGCCTGTACTTCCCCGAGTGACCTGCTCCACTGCTGGACTTTAGGGGGGTGTCATAGGGGGATGAATTTCTTTTTTCTTTCTTGCTTCAGCTTTTGTTATTTGCCTCTTTTCTTATGCCTGTGCACCTTTGGGAAAGTGCTGGCTCCATCGGTTCTGGGGGTTGAGGTCTTGCAGCACAAGGTATGTCTGTGCCCATGGAGGTCAGGGAGCAGCAATGCAGGAGAGGGCTATGGAGTGGTTGCTGCCTGCGAGTCCCACAGCCTGCAAGAAAAGATCGGCTGTACTTGAACTTCCTGACAATCATTCATCTCACGTGCTTGTTATGTTGCTAATCTTGGTCTTGTTTTCACCTCACAAATGCTGGAAGGTGAAGTGGCTTCAACTGACAGTGTCCCGAGCATACTTTTCTCTTTCATTCCTAGGGATGCACTATTTACATCAGTTTCACCTGTAGTGAAGGCAGAGGGGTTTTGTAAGTTGATCATCAGGAGGAGAGTCCAGGAGAGACTCAAGAAGATATGTGAGAATGCCCAGAAATGGAATCAACCTGTCCCTGTCATTGCAGCGTGGAGGGGAAGGAATGAGCCTGAAAAAGAGACAAGGGGGAGAACGTAATACCATGTCTAAGTATAAGAAAAGTCTGTCATGCAGACCAAAAATTGGCAAAAATAAGAATTAATTAGTTCAAGATAGAGAAAGATTGTGATTCCATGTTAGAATTAAGTTTTTAGTGCTAAGGAAGGTAGCAGTGGAATAAAATCTTGTTTGCTTGGGGCAGTTTTGGAGGTTTGTAATAGGAGCTGGAGACCTGTCTGTCAAGTATAATAGTCCCATCATTAAGAGGGAGACAGATGACATTTCAATATCTCTTCAAGTTGTATTTTTTATGATTCTATGACTTTCTATTCTTAGCTCATTAATATTGTATACAAATGTGTAATAATATAATATTTAATATTGTGTAATATTTAGAGCAGTTACTGTTGATGGTTTCAGATGAAAATAACCACTAGACTTGAGAAGCTGAACGTACAGTTGAAAGAGCAGTGAATGTTAAGTTAATACAATTTGTATACTTATTTTTAAAAGTATATGGAAAATTGCTTTAGTAACAGTCATGTGGTGTAGCTTTGGGCCTGCCTCTAAGCAAGCTTTTCTAGGGGATAATGAATTCAAGGACTTAAAAAGGTAGTTGCTGAAGAATGAGGCTTTCAGAGTATCTTTGTCTTTTTGTTGTGTGTCACATGAGTTATGTCCTTTGATGTGAATGGATAGTCAATGCTAACAGCTAGTTTACAGGCTAGTGTGTGTCTGAGCAAGCCCTGAATCCTGTGCACTGTGCATGAATCAATCCCATTTAGTAAAATTTAATAGCTAAAATAATTTCAGTGTGCATAAACATATTTCAAAGGCATACATGGAATAGCTGAATACATTATAAAGAAAAGCGGAATTCCTTGTCTGAACCACAGGCTTTTGCAAAATTCTAGTCAACCACATGGTAAGGCACTTAGCTTTGATGTATTTCAGAAAACAATATACAAAAGACAGATGCTGCTAAGGGGTGTCTCAGGTAAACAAGGGGGTTTGGTAATTTTTACCCCATTTGGGACATTATCAGCTCTGCAGAAGGCATCTTGTAATTCATACATCATTTCAGAGAAGCTGACATGACTGCAGCATCTTGGCTATTTAATCCAGGATATATCTTCTTATAAAATATGATGTGTATCATATAAAGGGTGATTCAGCTTCCTTTGATTCTGTAATTTATCAAAACCTGTGATTGCTATTTATTACTACTTCCTAAGAATTCAAAGTGAAAGAGAGGGCGTGCTTTCTGAACACTTCTCAAGCTATCTAGAATCTTTCTTCATGTGGCTGAAAAGGAAAAATAGTTCCCTTGATCAACATTTCAACTCCCCACTTATTTGATCCCCATGCCAGTTCGGGGAGTTTGATTTGACTGTGACTAGGCCTCCATATAGTTAAGCTGAGAAGTATGATATGAACATCTAATTTTGTAACCCTTTTGATGAAACACTTTTGCTGAGACAAGTTCTCGGAATTCAAGGGTGTTGGGCCTTAACCCAAACCTGAACTCTAACTTTGGTTCAGTCTTATTGACAAATGCAAATTTTATCCTCATTTAGGATCAAGATTTTTACCACCTCCTCAGTCGCCAGTTACAGTTCTCATAAATTTCAACATATGATGGATTGTTATATGAAACTATCCTTAGTTTAAATCTTACTGTGCAGAAGTAATTTAATAGGAAGGTAATTGTCACCAGAACAGTTCAATTTTCACATGAGAAAGAATGAGTTCTTTTCCAAGATAGCAAGGCACTTAAACTCCTTTCACTGAGTATAAAAAAAATAGCAATGGTTTTTCTCATGCTATCATCTTCTCCTACAAACTTGTGACACACGCAAAAAAAATATCTCTGGCATTTCATCAGCTGCATAGATTGGAAAAGCTAAAGAAGGATACACGGGTGAATCAAGGGGCACAGGACAGAAACTGACTACTCTTTTTTGGCAATACGCCTCTTTCAAAACCTCACCAACTAAATTTCAAATGTGCCAAACCCGTAAGTTCTCTGTAGTGGTGTCCTGAAGAAAAACATTTGAGAAACCCCCAGACCCTACAATGCCTGTAAAATCAGCATAATCTAACCTGTAAAAACAAGGTTACTTGTTATGTGTACTTTGCACAAACATAAATCCAGGCTCTTGCAAAAAAGAAAAATCGATACAGCTTTTTGTCCTGCCTTTCTTTGGCCTTCCTTGGCCAGTACTGCCATTCGCATGACTGCATGGAAAGCCAGCCTAGGGAACTGACCCTGCTCAGTGCTACACCTTCCCCAGGGACCATATTCAGCTGGATTCACACTGGTTTACTACTGGAAACTAGTGCTAGTGTACAAGGGGGGAGTGAGGGGCGGCCTGGGAGAGTAGGTGAGGGAACAGCAACTTGTAGTAGAACTGTGAATGTGGGGAAAAATAAAGTAACTGTGAAACCATGATCAGTACCATATCATGATTTAGATATCTATTTTTTTAAAACTGTTTGGAGTACAACTATAAACAGGACTAAGTATAAAGTTACTAAATAATTGAGTTCTGATCACACTTGAATCTTGAAATACTACTTATTATGTAAGGTGAAAGTATATTTTAAATCATTACCTACTATAAGGTTTAGTAGTGGATTACTATACAGCAGTCAACAACCATTAGAGTTTGTCTAGTTATTGAAAAAAATCTTTGAAAGAAAGAAATGAGCAGTCTACACAGAGAGGTGTAGCCAAAAAGCTCAGCTCATTGCTAGAGGCAAAATCAAGTGCACTTATATAGCTAACAATTAGTCTTTAGAGAGTAAATATAGAGAAGCTAGGCAGAATACTTGGATTTACAGCAAAACGTTAGGCTTGCAGCAGTGCAGTGAGCAAAAATGAAAGGCAAGCAAGTAGATCTTTAAGCTTTGGGACTTTCAAATGATATCTGACCACAACTTTTTCAGAGAATTTTGTTTAGTTGCAGGAAGAGACACTGGTCAAAATCTTGTTCTTGGAGATGCATGTGCTATAAGTACCATCTTTGTTATAATGATTTCGGTGGTTTTTACATTGATTGAGCGTTATAGTAAAAAGGTCATTCAGTTTTACAAATGTTTTTCTCTATATAATGACAACTGAATCAATCATGTCATGCAAGTCACATGCAAACCTAAGCAGCATTCTGAGAATCCATTCCAATGTTTTTATTGCAGAGAACATTCTGCCTCTGAAACACTGCTATTTTGAATTTCACTCTTTCTAAACAAATACAGTCCTGTTAGAGAGAGTTTAAATTTTCAGCTTCCCTCCTCTATGTCTCATGAAATGTCTGCACAAAGAAAACATGACTCTGCTACAGCTTTTGGAAGTTTGCAACAGCCTTCCTCATACATTGCTACATCTGTCGCAACAGTAAGCCTAAGAAAATCTTTAAACAATTCTCTCAGATCACTTGAATGATTTTAGAAATCTTCAGTTAGTGCATGTTTTTTTTCTGATTAAATGAACCAGAAGTAACATCAAAATATTTAAAAGACATTTCCAAAGAGCTTTGCATGGGAGGGTGGTGTATTCAGGGGCAGAATATTAACACTGCAGGAAAGTTTTGTATGTTGCTGGACTTCTGTGGAGTTTGATCTTCTACATTTGGAGAGAATAACACCTCTTTTGTATTTTTTGCTGTTTTCTGTACCACAAGAGTCCTCTTTAGATTAGCATTAATATTTCCTCCTCTGCTAGCCGTTGTCTTACCTTTTTAATACCATTTTCACCCTAGTAGTACTTACTTGTTCCTTCTTTTATCTACAAGCCTTATTATCAGATCTGCAGTGCTGTAATTTAGTAATGCTGAAAAGCACAATAAAGAAAAACAAACAATCAAAAAAACCCCAACAATATTATGTCTTCCATTTTGTCCATCTTGACAATAGGACTGTAGCCAGGTCAAGCCATATCACATGTAGAGCACCTCCACCCCTCATCACATTGCCTCACCTCTTTCAACCTGCATTATTAATTTAACTCTTAATTTAATAGGTTAGTATTTTAATTGAGAAAATCATTTTTATTTCTCACCTGGAACAAGTTGGAGAGTAGGTTACGGGTTGTGATTCTCATGTGATGCTGTAATACTTTCCTCACTTCACAAACTAAATAGGTCCATTATCCAGTAGAGCAGATTAACTGGTGACTCATTTAAAGTAGGTCTTATGTATCTGGTTTCATACCTTTTGTGCACTGATCCTGGGTCTCCTTTCAGACATGGACTCCCCGAGACCCAGTATGGTTGGTATATACCTGTCTAAATCTATAGCTTTCTGTACAAGAACTTGAGCACTTCTCTCCACATTGAACCCCCCACCTCATTCTTCCCACCATCAGCTCTGAAGTTCCATATTTAATTTGTTGCCTCTTTACAGAAGTGCCAATAATCTAGTCATGCTTCAGGGTGCAGGGAAAGAAAATACTCTTTGCTGAATACACCCTGTCTCAGCTTTCCTTGATTCCCTTTCTCTTCAACAACTTCCTCCAGACATGAGAGGGATTGGAAAATGTGTTTGGCAGAGAAGGCTAGTGAATCTCTCATGTAAGCTGTTAAATTGAGCAGGATTATCAAAACCAGAATTATAAATACAGGTTATTCTATCTAGATATCTAAATAAATGACTGGCTTCTCAGAAGACATAAGCACTGGGCTGATTTCAACGAGTTACAGGCTATTACAAAATGTTCCTACATTTTGTCATTCAATATATAAAAATTCTCAGGCCACTCTTGGTAATGAGCCAGTCCAATCTATTTTTTAATTAGATTTTCCAGGTATACTTCTAATATTTACTTCTGCATTTAGAAAATGCCAAAATTAAACCTACCATCAATGTACACAGTCTCTTCATTGCACGAATCAGAGTGCATGCATGCATGTGTGTGTGTTTATGTGACTTGTAAATACATAGGAATATAAATAAACCCACAAGACTCAAAAGAGTAATATAAAACTAATGTAAAAGGCAGAAACATTTAAATATTTATATTTTTATTGGAAAAAAAGAAAAAGCCAGATGAATGATAATTTGGATGTCTTCAAGCTAAGCCTTCATGGCAAGATTACAAGGTTAAGTAAACAGCTAACCTTGCTCCACTCATATGAGGATCTGCTATAATTTTTGTACAACAGCACATTTCTTCCATAATGCTTCCAGGCTTTACACAAACATTTTGCTTTTAAAGAAAAGTGAATATAGGCAATTTTCTGCAACCTATTAGCTGGACTTGAAACTCAGTGAAGACCCTCCCCTCCATGCACACAAATAATAGGCAAGTTGATTAAGTTGTTATTAGCAAGGTGATTGCGTTGTATTTTTTAATAGGCTTGTTTGTTCATTTATTGAAATCACAGTCATATTAACAAACAGATATCTTATCTAAAAAGATTGAGTTGACAGTGCAACCTTTACTAAAACTCTTCATTTACTAGGGTAGCATGATAAACATTTAAGACAAACACTTCTATTTCTCAACTGGGAGAAATTAGAGTGTACAGTGGTTAGTGGGTTTCAATTCTCATGTCTATTTTAGGCCTGATTCAAAGTCCATTGCAATTGTGGGAAGAGTCCCATTAATTTAAGAAGTCTGCTCAGTACTACTACTGCAATATCTTTGTGTATTGTGGGGTAGAGTGTCACTAATAGACTTCATATAGGTAGTAGCTGTTTCTCTGTTTTCATTGATAAACTGGAGGATAACCTAGGTATTAAATTCATTTGTCTTCCCCCATCCTCTTTGCACTGTCTTCAGTTCAGTGTAAAACTGAAAGTATTGGGTTTGCTTTCCATTTGCAAACAATTACCTCATGTCCTGTCTCAGTACCAATAAGAATTAACTTGTTCTATCTTCTTATTCACTTATCAGATAGATCCCTCCTAAGTGTTTTGTTTCCAGGCTAACCAGTTCTAGATTTCTCAGCCTCTCCTCATATGAAAGATGCTCCAAACACTTAATCATCTTCACTGGACTTGCTTCAGTATGTTCATGTCTCTCTATTGTACTGGGGAGTCCAGGACTGGAGCCAGCACTGAACACAGCTGTGTCTCACTGGGGTTGAATAGAAGGGAAGGATCCTCCACAGTCCTCGTCCTGCTGGCAATGTTCTCCCTAGTGCAGTGCAGATTTGTTGGTCTCTTTTTGCTGTGAGGTTGCATTGCTGGCTTAAAATTGTCCCCGCTTTGTGTTTCCAGGAGTGTCTCGTATCTTAAGGAAGAACAAATTACTAGTAAGTTATGAAGTATACTAATGGGCCAAATAAATGAAATCTTTTGTATCTGTCAATGTGTTCAGTTATATTTCCCTAAGTCCTAAATTTTTTTTAAGACAAGGGTGTCCTAAGCATTTCTGCCAGATCAGGCATCCAGACACCTGTAACTCTCATTTTCAAGCACTTCCAAACAAGATGAATGTGAACAGTCTGAGTCCAAAAAACTTGTCAGAGCTCAAATACTGATTTCCAGCTCCCTTTCCATGAATCTATAAGGTAGGCATATAAAATACAAGTACACAGATTCATTTATTTGTATGTTTGTAAAACGCATGCCAATAGACACTTATCCAAGCTAAATTTCTTAATGTTGTTTATGCTGATTTCATGTCTGATTAAAGGTCACTGTGTTATCTTGTTTGACACTCTGATTCATAGCATAATAGCAAAGCAGCAAGAAGTTCACTGAAGTATTTTCTTCTTGGTTTTGCACAAAATTACTAGATCTGAGTATATAATATAAGTAATAAATAATACTAAAAATGCAGCATCAGTCAACTATCACTCACATTTTATTTAATCACAGTTCTATTTAATCACATTATTTTTCCTGTCTGATAATTAGTGCTCAGATTACTGTCATAGTATTCTCCACAAATCAGAAGTCTTCCCTCTCATAGCAAAGAGAATTGGGTCACTGTAAAGGTAAAAACTTGCCTTTTGCTTACTTTGCAAGTCATAGCCATAAAAGCATAGTCCTATAAGATGACTTTTAGTATAACACTGATTTACAAAATATGAAGAAGGAGAAAAATGGAAAGTAATTGAATATTGTTTATGCTAGAAAAAGCATGATTAATGATTTTATGTTTGACTGTATTTTTTTCCACCCATTGAAAACAGATTATGTTCATGTTGTACTCTGTGCCTCTATGGAATTTGATTTTGGCAAATATTCAAAGTCATAATCATTACATAATCCTAGATAAGAATGATTACTGGTACTTAGGTGTCATCAGACCAGCTACTGTGAACAAATGTAACTCCAAAGACAGAGAACTGGATTTCACCCACCATCTGGAGTTTATGAAATTGTATTGTAAGTGTAAGATAGTTACCTCATACATTGGACAAGATGTACCATTTAGAGTCGCTAATTTTACATTTAGTTCTGCTTTTGTTGGTTACCTGAATTAGCGCCAACAATTATAATTTGCATTAGTATTGCAGGAGAGTTGATATACTATTAATGCTGTAATGACAGGCTGAGAAATCTATATTTTCCATTAATATCTACCCATGGTAATATGACACTAGCTAGAAAATTACTCTGATTGACTTAGTTTCTTACTACTGAGCTGTTGTGTTTCAAGAGCAACCACTTCATGAGTATTGCTTGCCATCCCTGCTGAGTTAACACAGTCATATAGTAATGATTCCTCAGTTTTTTTGCCCCAATGTTTTTGAGTAATTTTCCATTTCATCAATAGTGAAACACTAACCTTCATTATTAAAATAACATCTTTGCTAAATAGTTTACTTGGTTGACATGAAACATGTAAAACTACAATCAAAACTGCCTGAACCAAAATAGAGTAAAGCCTACATATTGAGCATGTTTTTAGACAAGAACAACTGTTAAAAGGAACATGCTAAACAGGAATTCTTTTCTTTAGATTAAAATAGCTTTGAATATGAAAGATAGCAAGTTTCTGCAGGGGAAATTGGGTTAAATTCAGGAGACCGTATCTGTGAATAGCACATGAGATTGAAAGATCTTGTGAAAAGTTAGGAAAATGGAGAAGCTTCACCTCACTTCTAGTCCTGAAATCTTCCAGTTCCTGGAATTTATCATGTTGGGAATATTTGGGTTTTATGTTCTCTGTTGTTTTTCAACACATTTTCCTCTTTTCCCCGAGGAGTGCAGCACTATCCCTGCAAGCACTACACTGCACAGAAGGAGCTATATGTTGGGATGTTTTTGCCTGGAAGTATAAAAAGCATGTGTTTTGTTAAGAGTATATGTTATTCAGAGGTTGACTTTTTGATGCCATTTTATTTATTACATTTCTCTTAAGGATACAGTAGTGGAAATCACAATTACTACATCATATAGAGTGCAAGTGCTTCTGAAAGATTTCATTTTTGCAGATATAACTTATTTATGGGTTTACAGAAATTCAAAAGCACATGGAAAACAGTGCTATTAAATACTTTATGTGTTTGAGTCAGCTACCTAAAGTTCTTGTAAGAATAATGAGAAGAAAAGCTATTTTCCCCAAAACTTGTGTGAATGAGTAGGGATAGCTACATGCATGAGCATGTCTCGTCACCTGTACACGTGTATACCAGTGTATATTTATGTTATTTGTTCCATTTCCAGTCTATTGTAAATACAAGTTCAAAATAATAATAATCTTGCTGTGATTTTTTGCTGGTGTCTAGGCCTTGTGTCTTATGTCAAAAAGGAATAGCATGCATTAGTTTTTTCACTGCTTTAATGTTCTCCACCTGCAATACCTCCAATATGATGAAGAATAGGAATCTAATATGGTACTGCAGAGTGTAAAATTTAGAGACAGATAAAATTCTTAGGTATTTTTCAAAGTTTGTGAACAGTACGCTGCAATTTACAAGGATGAATATTACAAATCTGATTTGTACACTTCCCAGTAAAAATCAACAGATTAATTCCGAAATAGCATCTTTTCTTTTATTTTTTGTTCCATTTTAGTTCAGATGAAAATCTTCACAGTATAGAATCAGAGATTTAATAACTTCCTATTTTTCAAAAGGGGTTTTTTGTTTGGTTTTTTTTTTTTTTTTTTTTTTTTTTTGTGTGGAAGGAAAGACGGGAATGAGTAATTTAATGCCATCTGAAATACATAGTGTTAATACAAGATTTTAAGTCAGTCCAGCTGGCTGCAGATCAAGAATACCAGACAAAACTCAGCCAACTCTTTCCATAAAAGATCTCTTTCTCTTGTGGGTAATCAAGCTTGCCTTGTCAGTTGTGCAATAAGCTTGCCACTGAAAATCAAGGTTTCCTTTTCAAAGAAATTGTGAGCATCCCTAAGAGTGTCAGGGAGGAGAAAGGCTGATGGTGCCCTGATGGTTCTAACATGGGACTGCTTGGAGTGGGATGTCCCCTCCTTTCCTTAATCACTGGGGACCCCACTGACACTAATGGGGATTTGCTGTGGTCTGGAAACAAGCAGATGCTTTAAAAGGGAGCTCTTACAGGGAAGATAGGAATGATTAAATGCCCCTGAGGATATTAAAAGAGCACAAAGTTAATTTTGTATCCTAACTATTTCTAAACAAAATTTTTGCTGTGAAAATTAGAATAGGTTTTACTCTCGACAATACATACTTCTTAAAAGGTACATTTACCTAGCTGAAAGAGGTATGTGGGAAAAGGAGCTACATCAGGAAGAAAAGTGTGCATTCGTGTAAAATGGAGGCTACAGGAGAAGGGGAACAATACACTTAGAGAAATACAAGGTTTAAGAGAACAAGGGAGTGAAGGGTATCTGTTTCAATTGCTTTACCATGCCCTGATAAGAAAAAAAGGATATATTAAATCCAAATTTAAATAGCGTTGTACTCCTTAATTAGTTTCTTTTGTTTGAGTAGGTAAAAATCACTGTAAGGTACTGATAATATGGGGATAAAACTGTTACAACCTTAAAAAAAAAAGAGGGGGGAGCATACTTTTGTGCTTTTTAGAAATACTCTGATGAATGTTGTCTCTGTGCACTGTTTGCTGTTTAGCCATCAAATGTTCAAAATAAAAAAATTAAACATGATGCACAAACAGCATTATATTCAGAAATTGCCAGATGTTCTCCGTGCAGAGTGCTATGGGACATTGTGTTAATGGACACCCTCAGTTGGTAAATGCAAACAATAAAGCAGTTTGGTAGTAAAAAGACAACCACCCACTTGAAGACATAGGAGTACATAGGGGAAAAACTGGTGTTATTCTTTTCAATAGCAATATAAGCTCCAAAATTACAAAAGTATCTAAAAAAATGGCTGAATCTCATTTGAAGCCATGTTCTTGAAAATGTTTCCATTTTACTAGCATTGACTGTTGACAATAACAACAGGGCTTGTGAACTGTTTTCTTTGTAAAAATGTTTGAATTTCTTTTAATGTGACCTTAACATTGGGGGGTTAATGCTTAATTTAGGATTAATTCAAGTACCCTTCATTCTGGGAACAGTTATAATGCTTTCCGTTCTAAACATATGAATATATTCAAATTTAACTAGCTTCTTTATCACACCAGTGAGGATACAAATTAAAAGAAATATTGTTTTTTCCAGTTCATGACCTAAAGTATTTCCTGTTTGTGTGGAGACATGTTAAATATAAAATCTCCAGACAAATAACATCTCAAGTTTGACCTACTGTATAAGTTTGTGATACATTCCTGAATTGCCGAACGTAAATGCCTTAAGGCAGAAATTAAGATAATAAGTGCCCAAGTTTTGACTTCATAATGGTAAAGGTATTTATATTTTTGCCTTCTAATTTGGAATGTAACTAGGTGTCAGTGGGGAAAAATGTGAAAGACTGGATGCAAAGGGAATACTGTGTTTTCAAAAGAAAACAAATTAATTACTAATATTTTCCTGGCTTTAGATTGTATCACACTTCAGTAATAAAATCTCAGAATATATGCAGAAGGGAGATACAAAAAAAGACAAATAGGAAATTTATTAGATAATATCAAGGGTAAAACTGTCTAAACATAAGCTAATCTTATAATAATATTTATTTAGTGTGTTGTATTGAATTTCCAGATCAAGATTAGCTTTTTTTATTTGTATGTGTTAAATTTCTGATATAATGCTTAGACTTTCATGTATACAATTTAATAAAGCCCCAGCCAAACAGAAGGTAATTATTGTGCTGTTGAGTAAATTGTAAAAGTAGAAATTATAGTTAAAGTGTTAAAACTTCTCAAGACAAGGTTGATGTCAACAGCAGTCAGAATCACAAACCATTTTCTGAACAGAATAGCTAAATTCCATAGTGGTAATATTATTGTTTTCTGAAAGAGGTGTTTGCCTGCAAAACCTGCCTGTTGTGTCAAGCCTGAATATCACTTTGAGCAGTATTTTGTCACTTCTCCATTTCAGCAGATTCTTCTCCAGCATTATCAATCTGCTACATGCAGAGCAAGTTTGTACTTTTTTTGGCAGGAAAAGTCAAACTGTTTGCTTGGGGAAAAACTCAGATGTTTCTTTGTCTTCATGTAAAACACCTGTTATCTTTCTAGTCTGAAAAAAAAACCAAACATAAACCAAGCAAACTAAAAAAGCTCACTCGGTCACCACCACTCCTTTTGTTGTAGTGTGGCAATTAATTTTTGGATTTTAAGTCAAGTGTACAGTTGAGACAGATTAGCCTTTCCAGTGGTGTATTTCCAAGCAAAATTAATAAACACACAGTTAGGGGACTGTGTGCCAGCCAAATTTTGGTAGCAGTACTGGCCCCGCCTGGATGAGTAAACTGGCTATGATCTCAACCACCATGGCAAACATAGCCCCATGCCACAAAGGAGGTCATGTCTCCTTTGTTAGCAGGCACTTATTTGGTCCATTGTGTTTTCTGCACCCATGCAGATTAGGAAAAATAACTCTTCTGATATTTTCAAATTTCAGAGATCAATTTAACGTCAGTTAAAGTGAAGATACTGGAGTTTCAATTAATCATTTGGGACACTGTGTTTTCAGTTTGAAAGTGAAACTCAACCCATTTTACTGATTGTTATGTTGTTTTGAGGTAATATTCTCTCAGGGTCATTCTAAATTCAGTTCAGGTTCATCAGGAGGTCCTGCAAATTCATAAGCTTTGTCAGCAACCCAATCCAAAATATCACGTTGTAATAAGAAATGAAATATACAGTTTTCCTGAGTTTGGCCTTTCCTAAGAATGTTGTTCATAACTCTGCCATGAACTGACAGATCTGTATTTCTGCTTTTCTAGGATTTAGTAAACTAACCTTCATCACCTCTGTCTTCACATAAAGACCATGTAGACCATGTTTTATATGACTATTTTTCTATACATTTCCATTAACCCCAGCAGGAATAATCTAATTCATGTTTTGCAATGTTTTTGAAGCTGTCTATAAAAAAACCTGTTTATAGAATCCTAATTAGAGAAGTTAGTGTGTAGCCTGAAAATCAGTTTGTCGGCTATCAAAAAAGGCTGATTTGGGCATTTATATTCCTTACTTCTTTAACATAATGAATTAATTATAACATCTTTGTTTCCATTTCTTGAGAAGGATTTATAAAAATAATATTTTAAGTGAGTTAATGGAACTTCCTATTTTCTAACTTCCTTTCTTGAAAATCCATAGAGGAACCAGTGGGGTTTTTCATATTCCTGAATTTTGAGGACAGCTAGTTGGCTGCTAACTTTTGTGTTAACTTTCTATAAAAAAGGGAAAAG
Source organism: Nestor notabilis (assembly GCF_000696875.1). Classification (NCBI taxonomy): domain Eukaryota; kingdom Metazoa; phylum Chordata; class Aves; order Psittaciformes; family Psittacidae; genus Nestor; species Nestor notabilis. Next base: position 43,181 of record NW_009937671.1, read on the forward strand.
AGGGGAGGAACTCCTTGAGAGCATGATTTAGTCCATCAAACTTTTGGTTTGAGTTACTGTTTTGAGGAACTCCTCTGTCTCCCTTTGCATATAGGGAAATAAGCTTCATAAACTAGGTGTTTCAGACTGCTATGTGAATACCCCTCATCCTTCTCTCTTTCCTGTCAGAGGATGTATAATGTTGTGTTTAGTATAATATTATCTCATGCATATCAATAATTTCCAACCAGGACACAAACCTCTGCCAAGAATTGACAAAACATGGCTATGCTGATGAGTTGCACAAGAAAAAGTAGTTGTGGTTATCCTCAGCTGGAAAATGGCTTCTTTGAGCTTCCTTTTCTCCATTGCGATCATACATTAACCTTCATCTTTTGTATTTCTACAATCAAATTAACTTGGAGTGAATATTTGGAGGAGTGGTTGGAATAAATAGCTCTTGAAAGAGTATGCGTATAAAAGAAATTGTAATAACGCATTTCTGCCAAACAATTGTACTTTTTTAAAATTCAATTTTGATAATGGATGTATATTAAATATTAATATAAAATATTTTCACAGCAGTAAGTCAAGGCTCAGTGAATTGATTACACAAAACAGTATTTTTCCTGAAAAAGATTTTTCCTGTTATTATTCACTGTACTTTCATGCCAAATTAAGAAATGTAGCTTTCTTAATTTAAGCTTACTCTTTCCAAGTAATGCCATTTCCAATTTAGCAATTGTATGTTCTGTTCTTTAGGAAATAACAGAAGATCGGGATCGATCACAACTGGATTCAATGGTGCTGTTAATTATGAAACTGGACCAGCTTGACCAGGATATTGAAAACGCTCTCAGTGCAGGCTCTTCCCCATCCAGCACCCCAACATACAAACGGAGGCATATACCTGTAAGCCAGTTTGCTTACTCTTATTATTCTATGTAGAATCTGGGTTTACTTCACTTTTTTCTTTCAGTCCTCACGTTTTTCAGCTCCTTGGTTTCAGAACTAAAGCTCTTTTTGTAAAGAACTGTCTTGTATTTTTTTGTATGTATGTATGTTTTGAAGGCAGTAATATTGATATCCATTATTTCCTTCTGCCATAATTTCATAAATGAAAGCTTCAGAGCTCACAGATGAAAAAAAGGTGATCAACAAAATTTAGAAAAAGTCTGTCTCTCTAATAATCACCTACTGTAAATGCAGAGTCAGCACAGAGTCAGGGTCACACCAGTCTCAGAGCATATGCATATGTGCCATTTGAAATTACACAGTTGGAACTGAAAACAAGTCTGAGCTACAGGTTTTCTTTTTTTCTGCTAGTGGGAGGGTCCGTGAGATTTTTGGCAGATACACCCATATTAAATTCTCTGTCATTCAAAGTAAGATTCTGGCAGAAGTGTGTACTTTAATTATGTAAATTCCTTCCATTATTTTATTTATTTAAATGTGATAATTCCTTGTTGAGAGTAGTCTAAAGGGAGAATGGACAGCTCACAAACATGATTGATGTATTCTTTTTTTCTGAAAATGATTACACATGTAACTATGAAGAACATGAAATAGCTGACCCAAGGTGTTCTCATGCAGTCTTCCTGTTAATTTCACCCACATGTGGTGCAGCTGTTTTTCAATTTAAGAAACCTGAGAAATACTAGAAATACTGCACCAAGATCTCTAGTTTACATTCAGGTCATTTCTTTTTGTTAGGGGTATTTTCTTTTAAATAATGAGGGCGTTTTCCTATTAAAGTCAAGACTTCATTATCGCTGTATAGTCAAATGAGTGGTCTATTGGTGAGAAAACTTTATTTCAGTTTCAGTGGGCTTGATGAGCTGAAGATTGTGTATAACTTTTAAAGGACAGAACTTACATACACTTTAATAAACAATTTCCCTGCAGATACCAGTGTTCTTGCAGTGTCTTCTCGAGCACTGATCGTACAGGAAAGCTGAAATACGATGTACGATGTTAACATCTGTTCTTTGTATGTCACCAATCCATGACAGCATTTTAGCTAATTTGTTACAGCAATAAAGAAAGTTGAGACAATCTATATGAATAAGCCTGCATGATAATCAGAGGTGGCACCTGTTTCCATGCTGCACAGCAACCCTATGGAAAGATAGCTTGCATCAAGCATAGAATATATGCTATTTATATACACTGATTTTCTAGGAATTTTTGAGTCATTGAGTATTATGAATCAAAGGATCAAAAGATTTGTTTTTCAGGACATTCATGCATTGTGTTCAGTCTTATATTGATTTTATAGTAAAAAAAAACCATCTGAATATCATTCAGAAACATGAGTAATAGGGCAGAGAGTGTGGTTCTGCAACATAACTCTGCTAAGCAGAAGCTTCTAACAGTAGCTGTACCCAAGCTGACATTCACAGAGGCATTTCCATGACTCTGCTGTATTTCCCAGTGTTTCCATTCCACTCCAAGACTCACTGGCAGCAAATATCTGACTAAAGTGCATGGTCCTACCTAGAGTGCAGCTTTGTCTCTAATTTCTAACCCTTTTCAGAAAGCAGCACACTTGCATACTTGGTGCAGAGGCACCTGTCTAATTGGCATCTACAGTTTGGCAGACCAGACACTTAACTGGAATTAATGAGTCAAACGGTTGACATTTCTTTCCAATTCAGGAGCACAACCCTGGATACATCTCTGCCCCATATTTCACCTATTCTAGGAACTTGATGTTAGGAAACTGATTAACTTGATGTTAGGAAACTGATTTTATCTTCACAGAGTTTGCTAGGTTAATAGTTCAGACTCTTTTCTGTTACTGTGCAGATACATTCACACAGGCTGCACCTCAGCTAATAATCCTGACAGTATATGGCTGGTTCTACACACAGCCAGCTCTTTGCCAGATATGTGCCACAATTTATCTGCCCTCACTCTCTGCAGTAAATCAAGCAGGCGCTATATTTTTACTTCCTCAACAATAAAACATACTATATTTCTTCTTTTTATTCTCAGAAAAGGAATGTAATCAGTGTCATTAAAAGTAAGGGCATTTTAACCAGAAATAGCATTTGGCTGGTAAGTGTCTGCTGATTCTGAAACTAAGGGAGTTGTACCTCTGAATTGTATAAACTGCTGGACGGTGATGTCATTTCGGCTGTGTAATGCTTTACAGATGTTCACTGAGCTTGCAGTGCTGCCAGAGACAGAAGGTGGGAGGAGCACACAGGAAATACTGAACATCAGAGAAAAATGTCAGACTTCTGCAGACCTGAACTGATTTCTCTTACCTCACATTCTAACATTCAGGGGAATTATACCTTTGATGTTAATGGTGATTTATAATTTCAGAACAGCAGCTAATGCAAACCACCACATTGAAAAAGAGAGCAAGTGAACGTGTATGTAATGGAAAACAATAAGGGGAACAACTCTTGCACGGAGAGTTAAGCATATCTATTTAAATGAGCCTGTCTAAATACTTCCTTTATTTAGAAGAACTAGATTTTTTCTTTCATAATCACAGTTACTAAAGAGACTTGCACCGTTTTTTTACAGGATGTTGAATCTGGTTCTGAAAGTGGAGTGGATGTTGCTTCAGTAAGTCATTCACAAACAAACTTGTCTCCTAACATCCATGCTCCTGATCTAACATCTCCCTGTTCAGTAGCCAGCTCTGGAGCTAAACCAAAAGCTGGGGTGAGTACAAAGATTATATTTTATTAACTTCACTCATAACAGGTTGGAAGTGAAGATATTTCATACTATTCATTGTGTGATTGTACAACAGTACATGTGCGTCACCGAAGAAAAAGGACTAATAATGTAGGTTGTCTCAAGGTGTCATTTCAGTGGCAAGTAATCCTAGAAGTTTCACATTTAGAAACACGCTATTATCAGCTGAGTTTTTATGTGAGAAAATAAATTAACGGAGCTACTCCATTTTCCTTAGGAAGATAAGGTTTCTTGAAGAATCACTTGGAACATTTCCTAAACCTCAAGGAGGATGCCAGAGAAAAAGATCATTGAATTGTGTAGTCTGATTTATGATGCCCAAATCCAGTCACCCTAGTTCTCTTGAGAGTCTGAACTGCTGTGTACTACAAGCAGAGGTATTACCCTACTGAAGGGAGAATGTCATTCTAAGGCCAAATTTGGCAAATTGTTTCACATGCTGAGGATCAGAGGGAGCCCTCCGAGCAGGCGGACCCTTTCCTGCAGATGCCAGCACACACTAAGTGGTAAGGAAGGGCAGATCTGGGAGCTCAGATACGGCGAGGAGCCTCATTCTATATCTGTTCATAGATACGTACAGCTATTAGGGGCATAGTCCTTACTTTTGCCATTGCCCATCTACAGAAGAATCCTTCTTCATATGTTTCAGCTGTCAGCATGTGCAGAAAAGCTTGGATTGTCCTAGAAACTTGACATACTTTCTGTTCTCTTTTGCCCTTGCTGTTTCCACTGCCTTAAGAAGCAAGGAGATCTAGACTATTCTAAACTTTTCCTAGACTGAAAAGTCTTAGCATAACTCCCTCTCCCTCTGTTCACAAATTCAACCACTGCTGAAAACCAGACCAGCAGAAAATCTGGATAAAATATTAAGATATAAAATGTGGTTAGCATAAATATATACATTTATAACAAGTTTATAAAAAACGAAATAGAGGCCAACTGTCATTTACTGCTCTGCAATAATAGCAGTTAACTAATGCCTTTGATTGAGGCAGTAAAAGAAGTTCTAATAAACATTTACATTTAAGATTGTTCACTTGTACAAAAATAAATTCACTTGTAATTTATCATCAGTGCATAACTATAGCAAATGGAGAGCTCTGCACTCTGTCATTGCATACAATGCAGCACAAAGTCTCAAATAAGTACATATGTTACGCTAGAAGGTGATATCCTATTTTTCCGATCCTGAGAAGAGCACAGACACTCTCTAAGGTATTAAATATCCATTTTAAATTTAAGTTTCTCTACTAATATTTGGGGAACTCTTAACACCTGGCTTTACAGAAGTGTCGTTCTTCTTTTGGAGTGTCTAACTTGCTTTGAAGTTAGACATAAAGTGTTAATTCACCTTTAATAGTACTTATTTGACTTTTGCTGTGATGGATAAATCATGCTGAACATATATGTGAATATTTATTTATTATATAATTTTTAATGTATATGATTTTGGAGAGATACCCCTTTTTTTTTTACTTTGTAAAGTAACAATGAACATTAAAAAACATCTCTGCTGATGTGTAGGTTGTAGGCATACAATAGAGAGTCCCTTTTTTTTTTTAAATTTTGATAAGTGAAGCTAAATTTTCTTCAAAATCAACTCTCTCCTGAAGTTTTGCAGGCTGCAGCTCACCACATTCTGTAGTGAGATTTGGTGGATTCTTATTAGTACGTTTGAAGACCATATTTTCATTTCTAGCATAGTGGGCTTGGAAAGTACAAAAAAGTGGATCATTTTTGCTTGACCCTAGATCTTCTGCAAATTGGGAAAAACAAGATCCTCATTAATTTTTTTTTCCTTTTGGCTTTGGGCTTCCAGATTGGTTTGACTGTGTGCCCTTCTGATCCACAAACTGAGTGCTAATGTGTGCTGTGGCTCAGCTGTTCGAAACTTACTGCCTCCATACCTGAAGACAAACTTTAAAAGCAGAAGTTTTCTTGGCACATGCTGGGAGAATATATACCTTGATTCTTACCCTTGCCCATCTCTATGCCTGTTGTTCCTCTGCTCTGCATGGCTATACAGTTTGCTGTTGTCTGCTTGACTGCAAACCTGTATTAGTAGAAAAGAAGTTCCCGTGTTCTTGCCGTGTTTACCTTTGGGCTCTACCCACGATGAATTTTTTAGAATGGTATATTGAGTGGCATGTCCTTGAAACACTGCCCAGAACAGACATTGACGATGCCCCTGTACAGCTGATTTCAATGTAGATATCTCCTGTGAAAATCCTTAGTGTGATATTCTTTCTGTAAGGGAGACTGTTCTCATAGTTTCTGGGGGGGTTTGTCAGAGTAGCTGGTATGGGAATAAGTTTATTCTGCACTGGAAACTCAGCAAAATACTTTTTAATGGTAATGGACTGTTTCAAAGGTTTTACTTTTTGTGTTTGCAACTGCAGATTTCAAAGATTTCAAATGCTTAGTCTCCAAGGACAACTTATTGTGTTGTGTTTATTAATAATATAATAACTATTAATGTTTATTAATAATATGTAAACAGGAGTACATCAACAATTATATTTAAAATTCAGTATCAATAATACTTTTCATATTAATAGTAGATATTTTAAAGAAAAATGGGGGGGGGGTTTGCATACACAAGTTATTTAACATTTCATAAAATTCACTAATGGATAGTCAAATTTACCCTTGTCAGTGTGAATGCCTATGTAAAGTGCATGTGTGCACACACACACACGGAGTACTCCTTACTGAATGCAGGCATGATAAGCATTATAGGAAGTTATTTCTGTAGAAAGGTTTTCCTATGATTCAGTAGGGTGCAGCATGAAAACCTTTGCTATCCAGATATACATGGTGGTTTGGGTTTATGAAAAGTATACAGCTGAATAACCTTCGTCCTAAATTTAGGATGCTGCTGTTATATTTCATGGTCGGAGCAATATAGCATAATGTGATCAGTAGAGTATTTGCTTCACAGTATAACAATTGACTCAAAATGTACGTGTTTGGCAAGGTACACAAATGGACAATCCTTGTGAAATAAGGATTCACATGATTGAACAGGTATATTTCCCCACATAATTTAGGACTGGATAGTAAGAATTGTGTTTGGCATGTTTATATTACTTACATTTACAGAATGAAGAATTTTCATTCTTCTATAATTAACACATCTTTATGTTCTGGCTTTTTATTCACCAGTCTCCAAAATAGACAAATGATTTTTTAATATTAACACTTGAGGATATACAGTTGGCAAGCATTAATCACATGAGAATTGAAATCAGCTTAAAAAAATACGAAATCAACAGGCTTTTGCTCCAGTGGCCATGAGAAACAGTGGAAAATGGGAGTGTCTGGACTGGATTTGGAAAGCAAGGAATGTAAATACCGTATATGTCATACCTTCTACAAAGTAATACCACACATCTGGACACTTAAAACACACTCTTCAACAACAAACACCAGAAAGCATTTGATTTTAAGTTTGGCTTGATTATTACAAAACCAAAATGTGGCTACAGAATTTAAAATATATTTTAATAACAAAAGGTAAGTTATGGTAGCCTTTTCCAGCACCCAGTTAAAAGCTAGTTAAGGAAAGTCTGAATCTATTACCATTGTCTTTTCTTTTTTTTTCTAAATATAAATCATTGGCTAACAGACAACAACAGCTAAAGCCTCAAAGCTGTGGCCAAATCCTTGTCCTTGAGCATCTGCTCTGCAAAGCCCATCTATGTTTTGTTCAGGTGAAAAAAAGCAGCTGTGATTATTTTCTACTGCTTTTCTTGGCATTTCCATCCCTCTTGCTTCAACAGTGTCCAACTTAGTCTAATCATGCTGTGCAAATGTAATCAGAAATCTATTATCACCACAATAGCTGGTTTCTCGAAGATTGTTTTTCAGATTAGCTGTAATGACTAATTTAAAATGCGTTTATTTCTCAAAGTGATTTTAGTCACCAGTTATGCCTGCAAGTACAAAGTGACCTAGTCTTGCTGCACACTAGAATGGGATTCAGGTGCAGCTACTGATTTCAGTGAAGCCCTGGATGAGCTCAGGAGTCCACTTTCACAAATCTTGTTACTGAGCTGTGACAAAAGGCTGTATTATTTAGATGACAGTTTTGCAAACTGTTTATTTGTATGTACTAAAATAATTTACCCTTTCACATATGCTTTTGATTCATATTAGGTTTTAAAATTTCAGCTATTTAGAGAAAGCCAAATCATTCTGTGAAGAATAATTTATAGATTTGTAGATTAAGAAATAAAGTTCAAGTTTCTTTCTGCTTTGCTTCACTGATTTTGAACTTAAAAAAAGAAGCTAAGATTTATGGCAACTACAAGGACAACAACTGTTTGAAATGCTTGCGTCTCCCACTGCATTATGTTTTATAGTAAATTCAGTGTACAATGAGTTGTGCAAACACACACAGAGTATGTCAATGGATTTGTGCACAGATTTTTCACAGTGGGTCATGCCATTTGAAATGTAATAGTTTTTGGTTGCTGAATCATACCTTTATTTTATACGTACTTATTTATTTATTTAAGTCCTCATAGCACTTTTCTAAATGTTGCTGATATTATGGTGTTCCTAGAATTCTTATTTTACACATTCAGTCAAAACTGAAGGTTACTCTGGTAAGCATTATGGAGAAAGACTCTTAATATACAACTTTAATTAAAATATTGTTTCTTTAAACTTGAGAATTTTTACATGTGGAAGATGAGAAGAGACTTCTTAGGATCTGACCATGTTGATTAAGTTAATGTTGCCTTTCATACCTATGCTTTTAAAAAAAAAAAAAAAAAGTGTTTTAGAAGACAGGGAAAGGCAATCAATTACAAAAGTAAATTTTAACACAACCACATTTTCATTTGAATTCTAACAGCCTGTTATTTCACCATACAAAAACGTTCTTTTAAGATGTAACTTACCATGAAGGTATATTTCCCAATCGTGTAGGGAGATAACAGGAGAGTTGCGCAGTGTTTCTTACATGAACCTCTCAAAATCTTTATTTCACTCTGGCTTGTTCCCCAAAGGAATCTTCATACTGTTTTCATATAACCTCCTATCTTAACCCCAATTGTATTTCATTTTTTTCTCATGTGAAAGAAGCAGCAAAATGCAGAGATGCTTTTTGTTCTATAAAGTCTTTCAAGCACCATAAATCTCAAAGGTGAGCACTTCTTTTTTTTTTCTTTTCTTTTTTTCCCAATGAAAGCCACTCCTACAATTTGAACTAAACCCCAAATCCAGTTATAATATCTTTGACATCCTGCTATGGTCAGGGAAAGTCCATCTTTTTCTGTCCCTTGGTATTGATTCATGAGTGACAAAAGTGTACGGAAATTCACTGCACAATGAAATGTTTGCCATTTTATGTAGCTGCAGTATGACCCAGGAAATACATGTATTAAGCTGTCCACTTTTGTTTCCAAGTTTGATCCTAACACAATATTGTGAATAAATACCCAACTTGGGAAGTCCTAAGCATGAAGAATTCTGAGTCTTTTGAGATGTCACGTTGTACATTTGCATTTCTGTTTCTTCTTGTAGCTCATTTAGAGCATCTATGCTTATGAACAGGTTTTTTTCTCATGTTGTCCTTTTTGTAGAGCTGTTGACACAGTCTTCAACACTGTATTAGTCTGGTTATGTACGATAACATTGTTAATTGTTCTCTTTCTAATGTGAAGTACATTTTTTCACTGTATGCTGCCATCTGCTGCCTCGTTCTTTCAAATGAAGGGCACTGGACAGAGAACATAGGGCGCTTACACCACGTCAGGCAGTCATGCCAATTAGAACATTTTATAGTTGAACATATAGACTTTTATTTTTACAAAAAAAAAAAGAAAAAAGGAAAAAGCTTTTCATCTTGTAAAGATGTATTCTAAGTATTTTTAAGATATGATAGACTAAAGGTTGACATTTTTCTGTGGGAATGAAGTTTTAATGGAAATTATACCAGATGGGGTTACTTTCAGAAATGTTAAAAAATTTCAACTTTGTACTAAAAAGAACTGATTTTACAGTAACACGAGAAAAATTCAGTTCTTAATGGATTCAGGCTGTTTGGGAGATTTTTAGATTAATCTCTTGAACTATAATTTTAACATTAGGAATTCCTCATTTTATCTTTACATATGCAGAAAATTTTTTGTACATTAAGTGCTGGTATTCATAAAAATCATATCTCATTTTCAGTCAGCTACATAATTACTGACAGAACACAACATCACAACTGCATGTGTACCACTATGAGAGGCATGTGGGCTTGAGAGCATTGTCTGTTATACTAGAGTGTTATGGTTCATCTTGGCATGTTGCTTGTTGCTTCAAGTGGACTCAACTGGGAGGAAAAAATACTGAATATTGCTCAACCTCCCCTGGAAGATAGTCTCTGTTTTGCAAAATACAGAGTGGTTTTCATTTTTCTCATTTTGTTCAAGAATTTTGTGTTTCAGAATAGGAAACACCTTCTCCCCTATAAGAAAAGTCACAATAAGCTAATAATCACACATGAAATTGCTGTATTCAGGTAGTTCAGTAGAAAAGTGTGATCAAGGGTGTATTTACATTTAAAGGTATCATGCTTGAACGTGTTACAGTCTAACATGTTATGGTTTTGTTTGCCTATAGTCTAAGGGCCTGAGAATCAAAATTCTTCAAGAACATCTCAGACCTGTAAACACATCTTGCATCTTTTCTATATGAGCAAAAAAGGCTGAGGCAATTAACATTCCTGTTCACTTAGGGAACGTTACTGTGATAGGGAATCCAAAAACTGCAGTCCAGGCATGTCTGTTTGCATTTGGGCCTGGGCAAGATGATTCCCAAACCTTTCAGAAAAGAAGGGCAACCCATGTTTTGCACTACTATTTCTTCACTGTGGGTAAGATTTACTAATACTTGGAATCAAATCTGTTATATTCTTGAACATCAACACTGCATTTATCAGTACTGCCATGTTTGAGAAATGGAAATTGAAATCTGTGACTGGAGGAATTTTACTGTGTTGCTCAGAACCAATATCCTTCTATGTAGCTTAAATTTAAATACTCCAGGCTTAATAGCAGGAAATAATCCATGTTGTTGTTGAACAATCTTGTGCAGATGCAAAGAAAGAGAGCTTTCAAGGTTCCCAGAGAACAAACCATATGAACATCAATCATATGAATCATACGAAGTCATACAATTTAAAATTTTGGCCTCAGTTTAAACCTTATTCTGCAATCAGTTAAATGCATTTTCTCACAGAAGTTAAACCTGTGTAAATCAACAAGACTGCATGTAAGAAGTGTCACATTTATGCACAGGTGGATATGTTTTTTTCAGATTTAAGGCTTTGTGTCATAGCTAAAAAGTTGAATGATCAGAATGAATTACCACTAGGACACAGAATAATCCCACCAATGCCATGTGTTTGGCATCTTAAGAAATACATAGAGATAAATCATGACTTTTTCCAAGTATCAGGAAGCCTCCCTCATGCCTACTATGACTACATTCAAAGAGTGGCCTCATGCTCCATTGATCAATCAGTAATGCTTATGTAGACATTCACCACAGGGCAGCCTGAATTTGCATTCAGGCTCATGATACAAATGAGAGTCAGACATCCTCCAGTTAGAAGCAAATGTGTGATGCTCACAAGAATTGCTAGTGTCCCATCTCACAAAACTCAAGAGACCCCATTCTGTGTTGATTGTTTGACTGCCACAATTTATCAGTAAGATAGCATTGTGACTTCAGTCCTGCCAAGTACTGTGGTCTAAAAAATGTGTCAGGCTTCTCCATAAAAACACAATAGGCTGAATTTCAGCAAAGAAGGTGTCTGGAATACAGGAATCTCATAAAAGTTGGAATGTGAAATACTAGAGTTCAGACTGATGTTCTATATTACTGTAAAGGTGGGGGGGAAAGACATTTTCTATTTAGTTTATAAATAGAGAAATTCTTTAAAAACATATAAAGAATTAATCACTCTGAATATTTCTTTTTTATTTCAGTACTTTTTCTAAACTAATTACTATGATAGGTGAAGAACCCTACCTCATTAACTTATGATTCTCCCTCTGATTTATTGCTATGCATCCTAGGATTATCTAGAGAACAGATGAGGTTTGTTCTAGGAACAAGCTAGACACTAGCAAAAATTGTGAAGTTTAAATATTACTTTTAGGTAAATTTACCACTATTTTTAATGAGAAATAAACCTTTTGATTAAAAATTACATAAATAATATAGTTTAAGTATTGCAAAAAGCATTTGTGACTATAGATCCTTATTCTGAATAACATACTTCAGTACTAGGTACTTGAAAAATGGCATTAATGAAGATTCATATGACGAATTACTGACTTGCATTTTAGAGGAATGACTGTCCTAAGTAATACCTAACAAAAATATTGCTATGCATAAATAAATCAATTTTAATTAGTTGTTAGTCTATTTTTTCAGTTGAGGTTTAGTAATAACATATTATGACTTTGATAACCAGCTTTGACTGAAAATAAGTGTAAGTTAACATTTGTAATTCACTTATTGACTACTGTGTTTTTCCCAAAATGTTTTTTATATCATGAAAGTAAAGAAATATGCAGATACCAATTTGCAAGTGGAAAAAAAGTTGTTTTATCTACTATCCATGGGTAAAATAACCTTAGTTATTTGCACCCGTTTCAGTGAAATAGAGTCATCTCACCATGACACACTTACTGCCAGGCACCTTGTCTTCATCCACTGGTTTGTGGATACGAATATACTGTCTCATTTGCTAGCATCTTCCAGGTGAAAATTATAAATTGCTTCTACAAGCTATTTGTAATTTGTATTAGGTTAAAGGATTGGCTTAAATATTATGGCGATGTAAACAGTGGGTGGACACTGACATCCCCGTAGTTTAAGTCAAAGAGCCTAAAGAATTTTCAAATCATAGGAAATAGCAAATTATAGATGAGCTTACATTAAATATTCTGTTTTATCAGACATAGGCTGATTTTGCTGACTTGTGGTGTCGAGGACAGGGATTCAGCCTGTGTTATTAGTTATAAATCTGTAAAGGAAGCAAGCAAAATTACACTTTGTGTAAACTTCAGTGTATTTACACTTATCTAAAAATGTTCTTCATATGCAGATCTTTCTCTAATATGAAATCAGTAGGAGAAAGCTTAGTTTCTCTAGCCATTCAGAAATGGATGACAGGATATAACTGTGTTTTTTAATTTAAGCAACTCTGATATGAACCTGCTTGAGTCTGAATTTTTGAGAGTTTGCTGGGCTTTGCTTTCCCTAGCAGTATGTTCTGAATGCCAGACACTATGTGAAATGTTCCCATTTGTTCTTCTGTTTTATTGCCTGATAAGTTTAGTGCAAGTCTCTCTCCTGTGCTCTTCCATATGGATCAAGTTGAATCCTTACCAAGTTTCCCCTTTTTATCCTTGAAGTTACTTAGATATGTTTAACTATATGTCAGTATGAAATTTTTACTCTTTTTCAGCACCTGCCAAGAAAATCTTACAAAATATTTATATCATTGTGGGATTTAAAAAAAAAAATACTTTGTAAGTTTTCTCTGTCAGCAGGTAATGCATTGAATCCCATACTCCACTGTTAGTTAGAAGGCCTGTGAGTGGAAAACGGCTGCAAAAGATGTAAACTTATTCTTAATGTCAATGGTGTAAAGAATTTATTTTTCCTGTAGAAAAACATAGTCTACTAAGCACTAAGCAGTTTTATTAATAGAATATGTTGTTTAAATTGCTGTAATGCAGAGGTGTATACATCTGAATGGAGTTGCACTAGTTTTGGTGTGAGCCAACACTTGCAAAAGACATCACTATAGGAGATGGTGATTGGTATAGGTGAGGTAAGAAGGAAGTAATCACTTGCTACTTCTTATAAGCAAAAGACAATATTTTTTAAGGATTAAATCTGTGAAATTTACTGATATTTTTGGAGGTAAATTTGTCTCAAAAAGTGCTTAGACATTAAAAAGTTTATAACCCATCAGAACAGCAGACAGAAGCTTCTGCTCATTATCATACAACCTTACTGTCAGTCATGTAATGAAATCCTAATGCACGAGTTGCATTTGACTCAAGAGCCACAGTTTCATAACCTCTTCTGTTGGGCCTGTTGTGTGCTGTACATGGTGCCTTATAGCTGCCATTAGGATTGCCATGTTTTTATACACATCCTCTCATCTATTGCAGGTCTCAGGGAGAGGAAAAGAGTTTGGATTGGTCCAATATAACCATATACATACTCTGAACCACAGACAGATGGATACGGAAGCCCTTACATGGGCTATTTCTCTTACATGGAAGCTATTTCTCTTGCATAGAGCTTTATCTTAATACAACTTGTCCTAGTGATGCATGCCTTCTCTATTTCATCCTGATAGAGCATTTCAGAGCAAGTAATAAATGCCAGACATTACTGGGAAACTCTGTCGAAAAGAAGGAATTTGAAATCTGTTAAAATTGTACTGAGATATATTGCATCAGTTATTACATTTGCACATCTCACCATTTTTAGAATTCTGTCTCTTTGAAATGAAGTAATTGAAAGGTATTGTGGGGATAAATTTCACCACATGCAGAAGACTAGCATAAGGATTTTTAATTATTTAAGTCCTTAAAATAGTGCTGAAGTGCATGTTACTGTTTTGAAATGAGCAGAGTATATTCTGCATAAAAAACCCTTTAATAAACACCATGGAAATAGAAATATTCACAGATTTGTGACTGTTTCCATTCTCTTCAGTTCACGATATCTCAAAATCTCTAGAACAAAGGAAAGAGGGTTTCAGAAAGGGTCAGGAAGTCCCCTTGCTAGACAGTTTTAAGGAATGGAAAGTTGGAGAGAGCTGCTTGGACACTTGCTGCAGAAAGCTAGGTTGCAGATTTTCTGGGAAATGGGGCTAATGGGCTTTAAAGCTGTGAAAAAGATTGACATTTTTGTCAGTAAACCAATAGGTAACAAAAGGCTGCAATTTTATCCAGTACAACAGTGTTACACAAGACCTTCAGCTAGGATAAACTGTTGTTAGATGTTGAATTTTTGGTTAACTTGTATTTTGCCCAGGGCAACTTCAGTTTTGGCTTTGGATAGCTCTATGAAGAAATCCATTGTTCCTCTATCAGACTCTGAGTGCTTATTACATCTTGATAGGAATTAGATGACCAGGAGAGAATCAGCCAAACTAAATAGCACGTATTGAAAATCATCTTGTGGCTGGGAGCCACAAGACCCTTACCTTATCCCTCAGCAATTCAAGAGAAAGAAGGAAAGCGCAAAGTGGTTTGAAGACAGAGAAAATAGTGTTATGTCAGGAGTTCACTTGTAAGGCAGTACTGGTTTAGGGGTACAGTTGTGACCCAAGCAATACTGCTTTCTTTCTCCTTTTTTGCATGACATTCATACAAGGAGGGGATTCAGATCACCCAGCTATCCCATGCAAATATTGCCATGCAGGCAGGTGAGATGTACTATGATTGCAAGTATACCAATCACATTTGAGCTGCTAAAAACTACAAAGGAATCTACTGCTTTGAGCATCCACTGTGCTAATCTCCAAAATGATAATAACTAACAGTGACAGTTTAAACTGCTATTAAAAACGTTGTCCTGACAAGATTGGAATTGTTCTATTTATTACAGTGTTACTTACTGTAAAACTGTTTTCAACTAATCTAATATTCATATCCAAAAGTTTGGTGATTCATGGGACTTTGACCCATGTGTAGATGTTATGATATTTTAATGCCTTTTGGCATTATTGTGTATATAAAAACAGGTAAGAGCAGAATGATTTTAAAATAATGCTTTACTTAAGCTTAAAGTGGCCTCTTCAGTTTCTTTGTTCCTGTTTTTTATATTTTTCCTTTTTCTGGTTTGTTTCTTCTTTCTTTTTTATCTTTTACTCTTTTATTTTTCTCCCCCTTTTCTTCTATTTTTCTTTGACTTTTCCACCCTCCTGACTTTTACTCTGGATCTTGTATGAAAGTCAGGACAGTTATTAACAGCAAATCCTACCTGCCCTGCTCCAAATTACACTTTGTCTTCCCCATGATCTGTGGCTGTCTTTCACCAGATCAGTCCAGCAAGATCACTGGCAAGGTGCGGACACATCTTTGTCTATCCTTATAAGCATTTGAATTACTTTTCTTCTTATATGCAGCTGCATAACATGTTTACCTGTAGCTTGAACAAGGTAGGAGAAATACCTGCATTTATAGCAAACATAGGTTTTAGATGTTTTCCAGGCTATGGGCCGAAGACGAGTGCCTTTGGGGTACAAGTACATCACTAGTAATTGTTGCTTATACCATCAGTCTTGTTAATACTGAATCGAGCCTCCATAAATCCATGTCTCCACTTGCAGCTGATTATTTTATCTGATTATTTATTTTATTTAGTGGTTATATATCCACTTGTAGTTATTGTAAGTGCGCTATCAGCTAATTCATTTTGGGGAATTTGTGATGACTGAAATAATGTGCATTTAGCTGAAGAGGGAATAGGCAAAATCTCAAGAAAGAAAAGCAGTATTAAAGAGGAAAGAAACAGGGTAATACATAAATATGTCTTTTGGTGAGAATTTCCTGTGTTTTATCTAAGGAAGAATTTCGGGCTTGAGTCCAAGACAAATAGGGGAGCACAGGACAAGGGGACAAAGATACAGAATTTGAGTTAGAAAAGTAGCGACAACAGTTTAATCTGTCTACCAGTAGATGGAGAGCACAGGAAAGTAGAAGCATGCATGCTAAGAAAGAAGAAAAAACAGATTGCATCAGATTCTTGAAGGGGTGAAATGAAAGAAGAAAAAAGCAAGAAAAGGAGGGAATAGATTGCAAAGTAGGAGGAAATTGGAAAAACTGGATTCTAAAGAGTATAAAGGAAATGACAAAAAAAAGACCTAAATTATCAGCTCTGTCAAATCAGCTTGTTGGTAGTAAATATCTAGATCATCTTCTTTCATGCCTTGTACACAGTATTTTTTACTCCTGAAACATGGTTTGGAAATGTGGCATAATTTGCATTACTGGAATGGAAGAAATCCATGTCTGCTTTTTCAAGCACTTTTCCAGACACAGACATGCTGTGAGTGGCATCATGGAAAACCAATTCTTCTTGTCCTTCATGTATGCCTCGCTCATAAGGGATTCTCTTGCCCCTCCACTCTCTCCCTGTTTCTTGCCCTTGCTCTCTGCTATGTCTCACTTCGTGCTTCCTTTCTTTCTTTCCTTTCTTCCTTTTCTTTCCTCTTTTTTTTTTTTTTTTTTTTTGTTGTTGTTCTTTTTGGTCTTCAAAGCCAGGGCGGGAGCAAGGGATCTGGTTAGCTCTCTGTTTAATAGTTGAAAGACCTTGGTTTGGGGTTTTTTAATGCACAAAATTCCTTTCAGTGAGACATGCCACACATTCTGATCTCTCCCCTTCAGGCAGTTATGCACTATTAAATATGGGGTTGGAAATGACACACGTCTGGAAATACAGAAATGAAACAGCCTTCCACTTTCTGCACTGCAGTGTACAATGAAGGTGTTGTAAATTGTTAATTGAATGGCATGGGTTTCTAGTTTGTAGGGCTTTCTATAAATAGAAACTGTACATTCCAGTGTGTTGCCATTTTTATTTTCTTCAGATTAACTACCGTACTTTGAAACTTTCTGTATTCTAACACAGAGATTAGCAAAGCTTTTAGTTTGTCCCATTTTATTCTAAAACATAGCTTGTGCTCTGAAATTTTGTTCTATTTACCTTCTTTTACTGAACCATCTTTATGGTATTTTTGTACTATCCCTATTGTAAAAGAGAAGTAAAATCCAAACAACCTATTAGGATACTTGAGATTTCTTGTATTCTACAACCCAATAAATAGTGAAATAGGATTACTATATCAAATAATCGTGCATACATTAGGTAGATATTATCAGTTAACATATTGTCATGCAAAATACAGAAAGGCAAACTGGATACTACTGTATACGAGTGAAACTAAACTGGGAAGATTATTCTTCCATAGTAATTTGTTAAGTGAACAAAAACACCACATGAGAGGAAGCTGGTGAGGAATTACAGACCATTGAGACTCAAGACTGCAATGTGAAAAGAAGGTAGGGTTTCATTTCAGAGAAGGGAGAGGAGTAGATGACTGAATTAATCACTTAATAATCCGCAATCCTGCAGAATGATAGCATTCTCTTTACACAGCTGTAACCCTCAGTCCAGCATTTTTATATTGCAGTAGTATAGCCTTGGGAGGGTTCAACATGATTTGTGAGTATTGATGAGTAAATATGAGATTAGATAAATGTGGGATTAAATATACTGTTGCTTTAATATTTTATGATTTTCAAAGCACCTCAGATGACTGTCAAAGATAGACATCCTTGAAAGCCTAAAGGAACTTTAAGATAATGCTGTTTAAACTACAGCATTTGCTGCAATTGGCAGGTTTATCTAGAAAAAGTGAAATTAATTATAGACCTTTCAGTGAACAGGAGAAATGGGTTTATTTCCTAAATAAACTTACATGATTGATATGTTCAATGAACAAAAAGTTCAGCAATTCAGTACCTCATTGGAGAATTAATTGGGTGATACACATACAACAGATAGCAAAAACGTGAGAGAGAATAATATAACCAACCTCATATCCAGCTTCCAGACCATTAAAACTCAACTCTGTTGGCTCATTGTGAAGTTCTGCCCCACAGCCACATGCATTTTTTCTCATTCTTCTTTTGCTGCTTTGCCAGTACAAAAGCAGTTCAATAAAGATCTAGTTTTGCTGTTGCCAAGGTTGAGTGATGTTTTGACATGCTTAGGGATTTCTGTGTTTTGAGATCTCTATAGTCTTAGGAGAGGGAAAATGTCTTTTAATGAGTTTCTGACATTGTTTAGTACATCTTGTGGATAATCTCTTGGAAATACAGAAATTGTAGGAAAGGAAAATCAGAGCACATAGACTCTATGTTAAGAAAGATAGAGATTTAAGGTTTATTTTTTAAAACCTCAGAGAATCTGGGTACCTAGAAGCCATCCTGCACTTCAGGAGACATGTAATTGCTTGAAATTGTTTTCTTCATTGAACCACTAATTAAGAATTTCTGAAAATTACTAGAAGGACAGAGTTTTTTAAAAAAACATTTAGATATTTAAAGGTAGAAGTAGATAGCTGGTGAGCTGAACAAATACAAAGGACTTACCTGTCAGGTAAGAAGCAGTAGGCTGATTTACCTGAATCTGATTTACATTTACATCTGTAAGTATGCTGAAAGATGCCACAGGTCTCATTAAACATTTGAATATTGAGAGCTTTTCTCATTCAAAGTGAATTGCCTCTTTACAAGAAATACAGACAAGTTTAATATTTTATTTTGACTTCTGCACCTTTTTTTATTTGCATATCTACCTATGATTACCTATCACTGAAGATCTTTATTTCATTAAGTATTCCATTACAGCACTGAGGCCTCCTCAATGTCAGAAAGTACATTGCCAAGAAAAAAGGAGTCCAGGAAGTTATATGTTCTCCTCCTTGTACTTTTAAGGAGGAAAAACTTCTAATTTCTGCCAAAGGTCTAAGTTTTTCCTTGAAAGCAAAATTCACAGCAAAACTTTCACAAGTCTATATAAAAGACTTTATATTAGGAGTGCTCTTCTACAGGCAGCTTAGAGTCAATGAGGATAGACTTATAAGTGCTTTTGAAAGTGGGCTGCTCCTCTTCTTTTCCTCTTTTTTTTTTTTTTTTTGCTTCATGTTCCGAAGGTATTTTTCTGAAGTAGTTCTTCTCTTCATCCATCTGAAAACAACATGCAGTACTAGATTCAAAGCAGAGTTTTCTCAGTTATGGATTGAAGTTTGTGCACATATAGAATGCAGGTAGTTTTTCCCAATCAAAGTGCTACCACAGAGAATGTCTTGTGATGTTTCTCTTCCCCACATGATATTTATACAAATATTTTCTTTTCTTCTTTTTCTTTTTTTTTTTTCCTTTTTTTGGTGAGTTGTTTGACACACCTATTGGAAAATGTTTAGCTGATAGATGAGATTATTTGCCAAAGGAATTTTGAAGACCGAGAACATCTGAAGAGTGAGACCTTGAGTCACCGAGACAGAACCAATCTGTCTTCTAACTTTATTCAGAATTTCACAATCCTTGCTAAACTGCAAGATAAGGGCCAAAGGCAACAAACCAGCAGGAGCCAACTCAGAACGTGCCAAAGTTCATAGAACGATTGCTTCAGGCTGAAGTTTGTTGACCCTTAATCACTTGTGGTCATCAGTGGTTCTGCTGCAGGGCCCTGCAGAACGTGAGTCTGATCAGATCTCCCACTGCTGCCATCCAGGCTACTGGTAGGGCAGAGTGAAAGCTGGGATACATGAATTCCAAGGCAGCATTTCATGGGTGTCTGCCTGTCAGTGTGCTCTTTTGGACTATCATCCTTGTGTAACTCATGTGTTTTCTAATTCTAAATTTCTTTAATCTCCTGCAAATGGTGTAGGTGGAGTTGATCACAACACAGGCAAAAGATTCCTTCCAGTTATCATACCTTTTATGCTTTCAGTATTCTATTTTGTCATTGATTGATATCAGAGTAAGCACGTACTTGCACAGTTTAATTTTTAAATAATTTTTTCTTAAATCACAGTGATAACATTGTCAAGAAATGCCCTTTTGCTGTTGAGTTTCCTTTGTTAATATTACCTTTAATGACAGCATTGCAGTGAGTGTGTTAGGCTGTTGTAAAGTAATATAGACTGTGAAAGACTGTAGAGAAATAAATGACATTTCAGAATATAATCTTGCAACAAATTAAGCATGTAAGCATGCACCGACAAAAATGTGTTTCAGTCTGTGACAAGTCTGTGACTTGTACAGAGTACTAGCTAGTAAGGAATATTAACTAATTTAACAATGATGCCATTCATGGTACAATAAAATAATGCATATTTTTATGGTCTCTATCATATGTGCGCAGCTCACTAGTTTTTACAAAATTAATCTCTATGACAATGACAGAACTTTAGAGAATATCTCATTCCTACAAACTAGAGGCATTTGAGTATAGTCTATCCAGTATATAAAATACATAAAAATTATGTGAAAATTATTCTACTATCTTCAAAACTCCAGAAGTGTCAGTGTTTCTCATAATCCTCTTACATATGAAAGAGGCAAAAGAGAGAGGGCATATTGGCCTCTGGAGCAGCTGTGTGCCGTAGGGGCTGAGAGTCTGGGAATCTTGAGAACTGGATGATCTCATCTCAAAGATGAGAGGAAACTAGAAGTGGGAAAAGGAAAGGATAATGACAGCTCATGTTTCACTACAAATCAAAAGTCAAAACAGTTCACAAAGAAAATCTGGTCATTGGTATGACTTCTATCAGTATCAGAAAAAGAAACTAACATACCTTTGGAAAGAATCTGTAAGCATTACTCTACTTTTCAAAGACAAAATTTTCTGTATCAAGAATATACTAGGTTCTGTATATGTTTAGGATTATGAGAAAAATACTCATAGGTAACATTAATAATGGCGGGTAAAACTAGAATACAGGAGACTGGATTCCTTCACACCTTTCTTCATAAGCACCCTCCCCACATACATCAGCAAAGCTAACTCATTGACAGTTCCAAGTGCTTTCTGTAATGTAGTCTTTCGCTGGGGTATCTGAAAAACTTTTATCTCAGTCAAGATCCCAGTGTTCCCAGGCTACTTAAAACATTATTTATATGACACAGATGATGATTATCCTTGTACTCCCACATCAGTCTGCAAGAGGATTCTTGCTTTATACTGGTTACATTCCTTCTGGTGTATGGGTAATTTTTCTGCCCTGTTTCTACAGGATCTTGCACAACGAGGTTGTGGTCCAAGTCCGTGGCTTTTGAGTACACCAGTAATACAAATAATGTTGTCACCACTTAAAAATAGGTTTGTGAAGTGTAAGCATATATGATCTTGATGAGAATGAAAACAAAAATATTAGCAGGCTACCAATATCACCATTATTCTTATTTTTTAAATTGCTGCGAGTATGCTGTTTAATTTCAATAACAGTCCTACTTCAAGTTTTCACTCTAAAGACCAAAGTAAGATGTTTCATGTTAGGAGACAGACAAAAAAAATTACAGAATTATTAGTGAGTAAAACATTTTTTAAAAACATTCTCTCATTATCTTCTCTTCAAATAACAATGGGTTAGGAACAGCGTTTGACATGGGAATGGATGCTAATAAATCTTTGGGAAAATAATATTTCAGAGAAATCTGAATGATTGGGTGTATTTGATAAACTGAGATTGAAAATTCATCCTATACCAATAGTGAAAGACAAGAATAAGCCAGTGGACAAGTCATCTATGAGCATTTTTGTCATGCAAGGAAGAAGGCATACTGGGAGAAAGAAACAAATCAGAGGGGTCAAAATCTCTGTGGAGTAAAAATCAGAAGCAGGGAATGAAAGAATAGCAATGATGGTACTGATTTAGACTGCGTCAGGTAAAACATGAAGATGGTGACTGATAATTTCCGTCTGAAATTGGTGGGTGTTCACTATCTCTACCAATGAAGGCAAAAACAGTTTCAGACAGCAAATACAATGAGTAATTTATATTTTGAAATATGGAAATTGCATAGTAAAAGTGTCATTCTAGGAACACATGCAATACATAACTATGATAAGAAAATGTAAGTAAAGAATTAAGTAGGAAGTTTAAATACAACACAGTTTTTATTGTTATAAAATGGACTGAGGAACAAAAAAAAAAAAATAACCTGACCGTATTTTTGTCTAGTTTGATTTTTCTTTTTAAAGATTCTCTCTCTCCTAGTTATCAAAAAGTAGCTTTTTATCATTAACTTGTGTGAATAAATAATACTTTTTAAAGTTATACTTATCTTCTTCATAAAACACACATCATTGTCATCTACTAGCAGATAATCTTTAAGGTTTACTTTAGAAAATCTTGCATGTTTTTGCATTCCCTCCTGTCTTGTGGTCTGACAGTTTTATTAGCCAATTCTACCTAAACCTACCGTTAGTATCACCTTCCAAAATAAGAAATGGACTCAGCTCTTCCACCAGTAAATCACCATGCCATGCGAATCCACATGGAATATGCAACTTGTTCCATAAAATGCATGGGAAATTCTTTCCTAATTCCCATTGAGTTCAGTGTGGTTATCTGAAGTTCCCACAAAAGCTGTACAAGCTATTAAATCTCTCCTTGCTTGTTTTCACTGAAGTTCTAGTAACTCAACTCCTCAAACTAGTAATTATGCTGTTACTATGTTTTTGTCTCATGGGCTGTGTATGTGCAAGGACAAAGTTCCCACTGTTGCCTCCATGCAGGTCAGCTATAAAGTTCATTGATGGACAGTCTGGTGTTTACCAAGCATTTCTATTTCCACTGCTGCATCAACATGGATCTCTCTAACTGTCAGATCCTGATTACTCTGGAACAGACTCTCACTCAGCTAAGCAAGTATTTTCCCAAATAGTGAAGTTGTCCTTCCATTTAAAAGCAGTATATGAGGAAAACTACAACAGTTCTGCTTATGGATCTTCCAAGTCCTGGCCTAATCAACTGTTCATTAAAACTGTGCTGATCCCACCATGTTAAAGAGTCACATTCTTCACCTACAGGATGAATTCATCCAAATGAGAGAGACTAGCAGAGTATTTATTATAGTATTCCTACTCTACTGTCTATTTTATTTTTGACTAAAGTAATTTTAAAAAATTTTGGTAATTTATTTATAGGTAGCATGTAAGTTATTCATTACAATGTCTGTACAACACATGCAAAACAATTCCACACAATAAGGTTTTAAATTACCATGAGAAAATAAGTTTCAGGCACTACCATGCTGAATAATTGGTTATCATAAACTGCGTCATGTTAGAAGGCATATTAAAGAGGTTCAAGATTCTTCCTAACATGGTTCCTCTAACTAAACGCTAAAGGATAAATCAAAAGTCTTATTCCCTTCTCATTTACTCTCATTACTGGGGAGGAGTAGTGGGAAATTGTTTTCTGACTCCTTTCTATAGCTGGCAGCAGGACGTGGGCTTTGCGTTAACGTTGGATTTGTGATGTGATAGAAGGTTTTCTGAGCATGAGGCAGCTCAACAGTTCATCTCCTTCACTCATGAGATAAAACATGACATAGGCATGACATGACCCTTATTTGAAGGGGTGCATTCAGTTTGTTCCAATGTACCAACTCTGAGGTACCTTATTTCAGGAGCAGTTTGTAAAAGTGACCAGGTGAGTGAAGTGTCTAATGGAGGTAAGGTTGAATTGACCAAAGCAACGCCAATTGCCTTCGCATTTGAATTAAGAAAAGATCAGGGGAAAAGATAGTTTTCAGTGATCTAGGATCCAATTCAGTGCTTGCCAAAGTCAAAGAAGGCTTCCACTGGCTTAAGTTTCTCTACCAAAATTCCTGTGGTAGAGCTGTAGCAGTGTTCAGGGTTTTACATGGGATCATGCTCAGTAATTACTCCTGGAAATGTTCATTTATCCACAGGTAATTCAAATAAATACTCACACATGAAATTGGGTTTAATTTTGTCACTTCAAAAGTGAATACTTTAATAGCATATCATATCTTCTGTTCCTGGTAAGCGCTTAGGAAACAGTCCAAAGGATAATGAGTGGTTTGATAACTGTATGTAGGAATGTGGAAAAGATATCTAAGAGTGGATGGCTTTTAAGTCTTGCCAGCAAAGGCGTAAGAACAGTCATTTGCTACAGAATGCAATTAAAGTTCAACCTTGCAATAAGTTTCACTTTTTTATCAAAAGGGTAGTTAATTGTTATATAGCTTACTAGAAAATGTCTCAGGTTGGAATAATTTAAAGCCTTTAAAACAAATTAGGTTAATGACTACGTAACAAGGTTAGATCCTTTCTTGCCGTTTTGGGGGGTTTTTTTTGGAAACATGTAGCGTGGTTGCAGAGGTCTTTCTTGTTCCAGTAGTTCCCATGCACAATCATTTCTTTTCTTGATTATGGAAAAATTGAGAATTGTGTCCAGACACAACCTGGCAGAAACACTGATATATGGGTTTTTTTCTTTTCATCATGTCCTAAATAAAATATGCCCTTTTTTCTATCTATCTCACTTATTTAAGTTAATTCACTGAATTAATTCAGTGTCAAACACTTATGACCTAAAGCCTGAATCTCCCATGAACTTTTTAGTGTACCTGAGATTAATTAGTTGATCTGAACAATAGATAATTGCCTATAAGACACAGAGATCAGACTAGCTGCTCGGTTCTACTTTTTTCCATACAATTTCTGTGAAATTGCATCCAGGCTCATAGAAGCTGAAAATGTTTGGGTGGAAAATTTGAGCAGACTTATAAAAAATTATTTAAAGGCAACAAGCCCAAAAAAAAAAGAAAAAACCTAGGATAAAAGATAACTACATTATTGAAATTCTTTAACGCCTGGATTTCTAACTATGTTAAACAGCTTGCAAAAGAAATAGGAGTAACAGTGAGTAGTAATTTTCAGTACTTTATAATTAGTGATGGTCTTAACAGAATTTTACTGCTGTCAGAACATTGAGATTTTCAATGTCACCCAGAAATCTGTAGCTGCAGCAGCTTTACTTCATTTGAGAGAACAGAGTTCTTAAAAATAGAGGTTATCCGCAAGTGCACTTCGTAGTAATGAAGTACTAAAGCAATCTCTTGTGACATATTTTCCTTAGGCTCACCTTCCTAAAAACTTATATGTGAAATTTTCAGCATAGGAAGAAAAAAAAATACCAGGAAACTTGCTACAGTGTATTTGCTTATATGCCAGGCTTGTTCCTGTGTATACACATAAAAGTTTTAGTTTTCTCTAGAACTACATAAACAGATGCTTCTACTGGCAGTATTTCGAGACTGCACTTGGTTACTGTGTGCCATTTAGGGATATGCGGGTTTCATAAGACATATACCAATCAGGAGAGTGAGTCCCAAAATACAAGGTTTTTTGTGTGGTGTTTAATAACTGGATTGTTTAGTCCTGTTCAAATCTAGCTTTGAAGCTATGCGCACCTTTAAATGCTGTCACATTCTCACAAACATAGATTGAGTTTGCTCAGACCACTTGGAAAACCACGAAAATGTCTTATTACTATTTATGGCAACGTCACCTCCTTCTGCTGCCATTATTTGTTTTCTTGGTGTCCCTGGAAAGTACTTTAAGACAATCTGTCATATATCTGCATCATTTGTAAAGGTATGCTTTAAGCCGATATCTTTACCCTGCTTGGATTTCAAGTCGGTATTTATGCCTTTCTTTGATGCCATTACAGAAAATTCTTAACGCTTTTTAGTTCTATAAAAAAAACTCACCACACTACACATAGCAGAAGCTATTGCAGCTTCCATGAGTTCCCTGTGTGTCAACATCTGAATCCTTTGTTATTTTGTGAACTCACTGAATCTAATTTTCTCAGAATTTCATCTTTCCTCAGACTGAGTGTGGAGCAGCTCTTCTGTGTTCACCAACATGTGGCATTATGTCCTCAACTATTTTGTCCATTATCTAAAAGATACTCCTAGATGCCATTAGGAACTCAAAACAAGTTAATTCAGTCATCATTCTAAAAACTCTAAGAGATAAGCTGGTTTTGAACTAATACGCTAACTGAAGATATCAGTTTGACAGTTTTGAAAGATGTCAGTCAAGGCAGTTTTCAACCTATTTCACTGTCTGCTCTTCCAGCTAATACTTTGTCAGCTTCTAAATGAGACTGCTTTGGGAGACAATGTATAAAGCCTTGCTAAAGTTAACATGTGTTATATTCACTGCTCACTTCTTGTCCATATAGCCAGTGATTGAATCTTAGAAGGTAAATCAGTTTGGTCAAGGATGATTTGCTCTTAATAAATTGACGTTGATTGTTACTGATTGCCTTCCTGTCACTCGTATCTTTGGAAATGGATCCTAGGGTGTGTTCCATGATCTGTCCCTGGACTGAGGTGAGCTGATAAGCTTAGAAATCATTGCTGCTTTGCCTCTTTTGAAGACAGGTGTCTTTCTGTAGTCAGCAGGGACATCCCAGAGTTGTCATGATTTTTTACTGATGTTCATGGTCCTGAAATCACATCAGCCATCTCCTGCAGCATACTTCGGTAGACTTCGTTTAGTCTCCCAGGTTGGAATACATCCAGCTTCTCTAAATAGTCCCTAGCCTCTTGGGTCCTGACTCCTGGCTGTTCCTGTTTCTAAATCATGCAAAGCCCAGATGTGAGGGAGTAGGATTTGCCGATGAAAAGTGAATCAGAATGGCCTAGATTTTTGCTAGACTAGAAGTACAAATAATAGAAAAATTAACATAAAAAAGGCAGACCAAAAAATCTTGCTCTAGTTTATCTGTACACTGGCATATTTCTTTCTCTTACACTCTTTGGTACTAGCTACTAAAAGGTTTCTTCCTTCGGGAGCCGCAAGGTGATGAAATACCCTCCATCCACTGCTATCATATTTATTCTTAAATTGAATATTGAAATATTTGAAATATTACAATTTGAAATATTTGAAATTGAAATATTTATTATTAAATTGAAACACAGGCAAACATAAATAGAACCTTCATTCTATACTTCGTTCTTGAGAGACATAGCAAGTTTTTCCTTCATACACAGACTGTTCCTTCATTGACTTCAGCATGCGAATATTGAGTTTGGAAGGTCTAAAGTACATGGGTGGTCAAGGGCACTGAATTATTCTATACTTTCCAATGAAAAACAGGCACTTGTAGAAGGAGTGGTACAGTGTTGTTATGTCTGTTGGTTGTTTTATTTTCACTAAGCCATATTTCTGCTTACTTTGCTGCCAAGACACAAGAAAGAAATTGTTTCTAAAAAAACAAACAAACAAAAAAAAAACAAAACCTACTCTTCCTGTGGCATCTCTGTAATTTACATTTACATTCAAAACTAGTGACTCGTGGGAGGATATAAAGTTTTTTATTTATCCTACTCATATAATTCTATTCACAAAATATTTTTCATATGAAATACAACTATTTTGTCAGAAATCTACTCTGCCACTCTGCAAATTATCTGCTTTCAAAAAAGCACCTAATTTCTTTGTGTGGCTTTCTAGAGTTCTTTGCACCATCATTAATGGTCAGGAGTATTTTTAAATGCATGTGCAATATTGGTTCTAGGAAAGTTGAATGTGAACATAAGATTCAGTCAAAAGCATTTTTGTAGAAAATGTTTCATACTTGTAATAGTCCCTCTTAACTAAAATATGCAATAATTCAAACTCTTCTCAGGGAACTGGTATTGCTATGAAAGCCAAGAGTGTACTTGGACTCTTGTGTGCTCTT
>NW_009937671.1:71250-100351 GCF_000696875.1 Nestor notabilis
AAAGTTTTGAAAGCTTAGAAACCATAAACTACATTTTTGTGATATGCCACACGAAGTTTGGGAAAGTTGGAACAATTCAGAAAGAAACTGTACTATGAAGGCATGGTCCTGGGGAAATACAGAAAATGCCCAGCATTTCACAGAATTGGACCCACTTACTACTCTCAGGATCTGCAGTGCATCTGTCCGCGAGCCTGAGGGAGGTTTTCATGGGAATAGCTTGGGAACACAGACATGAGTGAGATACTTCTTTACTTACCGCCTGCAGAAACCAAAAATAAAACTTAAACCAAAATAAATAAATAAGGTGATCCTGACAGAAGACCAATTTTAGAATTTATGGAAAAGGAAGGAGCTTAAAAGAGCTGTCTTCATAGTAAATGTAGCAATTAGGAAAAGATTTTATATAAATCATGGATTTTAATAGTAGTTTTTATTACTTTTTATGCATATTTGTGTATTCATAGACAGAACTGTACCTTCAACAAGAAAATGGACACAGCATAGACCGGAAGATTATGAGTCAGACAGTATCAACTTGAGCTTTCACTTACTGGAGTAATTGGCAAAGTTCCTGACTTTTGCAGAGTTGAGCTCTCTATCAGTAAAGATTTCTTGTTTCCATGAATTAAAATATAACATCCATAGAAAATAATAATGTTTGGAACTTAGGTAAATGAATGGAAATATTGAATATCTCCAACTTTTTAATGTTCTATAAAAGGAGTTTATAAACTAGATGTTTTTCAAACAGTATCCTTCACCAGCTTTGGCTATCCATTGTTTGAATGGAAAATTATTACACTTGCTAATTAAGATTAAAAAAAATGCAGTGTTGCTTTTGCGATGGAAGGTGAGCTGTGTCTACTTTAACGCTCACTGATTCTATCAAAATCTTAGAAACAAGTGAACTAAAATATGGAACTTCTTATTGGAAAATATTTTTGTATAGGAATGCAAGCTACAGAAATGAATAGCATGCTAGATGATTTACAAGATCCTACAACAAAGAAAACCCAACAATTGTAAGAAAAAAGTGTGTTATGTTCAAAAGTTAAGATTAATTTGTTTGTTATGTGTTAATCTTGTAATACACTACAGTTTTATACATCATGCATAGAAAAGTCTAATCAGAATATTTTTCACAACACCCCTCTTTCCTCCCATGTTATTAAATTATGTCAGCAGCATGAGCAAAACTTCACAATTATATGAGTACTTCTGCTGCTTTCTGGATTTTTATGACATCAAAAATCCTAGATCAACAGGTAGTACCTGCAAATAAAATGGGATTGCTGCACAGAGATAGAAGACATGTAGCATGTGTATTTTCTGTGCCAATGTCTGTCCATGTAGGTATGTACTATGCAATGTTAGCTCAGGAATTACCAAGTTAGGCAAGGTGTTGCAAGAACCAGAAGAATGCAACAGGAATTCCACAGAGCTGGAATAGTGCACTTACTGGTAATACTTCCAGCTGAGGAAACTATAGTAGATGAAGTATGTATCTCTGGTTTATTAACTGTACCAGAGGAACCAAGCTTTTGGCTATATGAGCAAAGGGAATTTGATACTTAGTTTGACTAAAATTTAGATTTTAAATTAGAAGTGGTTCTAGTTGGGGTTTTTTAATCCTCAAACAAATAAGGGGCACTTGGTTACAAGCATTTTAGCATGAAACAGCTGTGCAGATTAATGCTTTGTTTTCTGAAGAGATTCTTCCAGGGCTTGGGGTCTTTTTTAGAACTTTCATTGTTGTATTTGGATTAAAAAAACTATTTTGCATCATTTCCTTAGGCCCTTTTAGGAGACAAAGCTCCTGATTCTTTTCTCACTGATAAACTTCTCATTTTTACTTGTTACATATTTTTATTTCTCTTTTCTGTCTTTTGGAAAAGAGGGAATTGTTTTCATGTAAGCAATATCTTTCCAACCTTTTTTTACTAAATTAGTTAACTTGAAAGAGACAGAAGTTCTTGAATGAAAAGCAAATTTGCTCACTTTTTCACCCAAATGATGTCTTTTTGGTTTACTGCCTCTGTCCATAACCCACAACCCTGACAAGGGCTTAAAGGTTAGCACACTACATATGCAGAGAGCACTCAAAATAATTCATTTTATTTCAGCTCTCTTTCTCTTACATGATCTAGAGAAATACTGACTTAATAAGGTTACAGTAGTTGTGTTTGATGATTTTTAAGCTCACTCTTGCTACACATATATGTTGGAGCATGAACCAACTGAGATTCCAAAAATATGGTTAAATATAGAAAAGAGATCCAGGTAGCATATTTTAATGTTTGTTCTCCTCCTTTCTATCTCCTCTTCCTACCAAGACAAAGCCACTGTCATATGTGCTTCTACTCCTTGCCATTTCTCTTCTCATTGTAAAAGCAAAGAAGGTGGTTTATGTTGATCATCTATATTGCTCCATGTTTTAGTAAACCAAGAAAAAACATGGTAATTACCACATCTATCTGATTTGGTGATAACTTACTGAAATGCATTGATTTGGCACTTACTCTCTTATGCTCACCCCTGCTACCTTCCAAAGTCAGATGCACTTTCTTCCATAATGAAACATCCCACTAACCCAAACTTGTCACTATTGCTGTCTGGCATGCTACCCCCTTCCTCTCTCCATCATCTTATAATTAGCATCACTGTTATGTGACTCGTCAGCTTCCTGAGTAAGGAACTATGATGTTATGCAGAAAGTAAAGATTTCATCATCATAGAAGAGATGTAACTTTTCTAGTAATTTATTCTTTTACACCTGGAATGAAGCTTAAGATCAGGAGCCTCCCTGGGAACCTGTTTTTGATCCTTTCCCACCTCATACAACAAATGTAGTATCATGGTAATTGAATTCACATGAGACTATGAGCATAAAGATTTGTTCCAAAACATATATACCATATTTTAAAAATTTGTTTCTTGGACTTTGCTTTTTTATTTATTTAGAAAGAGAATTCTAAATAGTTGCAGTAGCCTACTGTGCTAACAATAGGAAGAATAGCTAGCTGTGGTTACCTGCAGATTCAAGAGAGCAAATTCACACAGGATCAGAGTGTTAGTAGGTGTCAATAGCTGGTGCCCTCCCACTAGGTGTCAATTAAGTTGCTGCAATGCTCTACACCTGATTTTGTTTTTCAGAACATAAAGCTGAACACAGTGAGATCTTTCTTGACCAGCATACATACATACATACATATATATATATAATTTTCAAGAAACGCAAATATTATTTTATAGCTGCTAACCTCAGCGAGAGCTGAATCCATGGGACTAACATTAGTGGAACTCAAAAATCTAGACAGCAATTGACCATTGGATTTGGGCTGACCTCATAGAAAACTCATTAGAATCAGATTGCTCATTTACATAGCTGATTATTTGTATTGCTAACTTTTTTTCATCTAGCTCATGAGCATACATCTTCTGTATTATGATAGACCGTGGCACTTGCAGCAATGAGGTGAGTTTCCTGATTTTCACATCTACAACCTTCAAAATTAGTGAATTGCCCTTCTTGGAAGGAAAGGCAAAGACATCCTTTATTTTCTTCGAGGTGGTGAGGGAAAGACAGGAAAGGTATGAATTTGTTGATTTTAGTTTCCCCTTTTACTTTGTAGTAGCTGCTCAATGGTATTTGGTAACTTAGAGTCATATCAAATTTTACTTTCTATCATCACATGATTGTAAGAATTTTTAATACATGAAACATGCACTTTTTCTTACATTCTAAGTTTTATATATAAGGGGATGAGAAAAGAGAAAATCACGCTTGTAGATATTACATGATGTTGAAAAAAATGGGAAAAATGAGACTTTAATTATCTTTTACTGCTGTCTTATAGAGCTGGGTGCTCTCTGGTTCCCAAGTTGTTTAGCTTTGCCAATGTTTCAGGGTTTATTGATGTGTTTGTTATTGTAAAAAGGTTTTATAAGATAAACATTAGCTAAAAAAATGACTTCTGAGCTTGGGAAAGAGCTTTCTCCATGTAAATGAAATGTAATAGAATCTCTGGTGATTGATGGAAAGCATGAGCACTCTGGGCTGCTCCAGTTCTAGAGGTAGTGTGTCACATCTCAGCTTTAGTTTTAAAATCCAAGTTATGTTTTCTTTAGAGAAGAGACACGTATGTTTGGTGGAACTAGAGAAAGCACAGGTTTTGTTATCAAAAGTTGTATAGATGTTCCTTAATATTAAGCTAAAAATGAACTGACCCCTCTTTTGAATACTGTATGTCCACCCCAGTAATTAAAGTGCAGTTCAAGTGGAAACAGAGTTCCTTATCGAACTCTTGGGAAGTATCAAAAATAGCTTTATCTTACACATTTGTTTTTATTCAAAGTCCTGATATGCAAAAAGAAAAAAAAACAAAACAAAACAAAAAGCCCCCCAAAAACTAACAAACCAAACAAAAAAACCAAACAAAAAACCCAAAAAAAAACCCAATCAAAAAACTGAGATCTAGCAATTGCTAATTTTCTAAACATCATAATTATTTTTCACAAAACGTGTGATTGTAGCTCTCAGGGTATTTAGAAACTTGCAGCTGCTGCTCTGGAGATGTTAGCATCTCTGAAGAAAAAGGGCTTAATTCTGTGTTATAGCCAAATCCTATTTAATGAACTGGACAGGCTGCACACAGGCTGTTGCCTTATCTGTCATGTAAACCAGCTGTATGTGGTCCTGACAGATTTCAGAGCACTGGGAGCTTACCCTGATCTATGGAAAGTCTATAATAACACCAAACAGAGCGCAAGACAATTATCCTGCATCTCTGTTTTGCACTTCCAATCCAGCAAGAGTCACACTCTGCCAGCTGAATGACGAAGATGCAGGAAGTTACAAGACCACCCCAAATGCAGGCTTTTGGCAAGTGCCTCATGGAAGGACAACTGCCAACCGTCCAGCAGTAACTAGAAGGGGTCTCTGTGCATGACCTCAGTGGCATAAAGAGGCTCAAGCAAACAGAAATATCTAGTCAGAGAACAAAGTTGAGGAGAGGCATACATCTGACTGGAAGAGAACATATGCAGGCTAGCACACAGCTTTGAATTTCCACTAAAACTCAGTTCATGGTGCTGCCATAAATTTAGCTGGAGACCTCTGAATGTGACATTAATTTCTTTTTAAAATTGAGTAATTGATGCAGCTTTACTGTTGGATGGATTTTAATTGCCTTCTGCTCTACTTTTAGTAGCTGCAATGTTTAGTAAAATGAAAGACGAAAAAGAAGAAAGCCCTTGCTAAAATTCCCTTTTTAAGCTGGTCTGTCCTGCAAGTTGATCAGTTTGGTTTTTACTCTTTCCTTTTCTAGATGAAAATAAAAATAAGAATTGTAAAAATTGTGGAGAACTGAAAACTTAATTTTAGAAGTTACACTAAAATAATGTTTTGTAAATAATTCTGAATGATACACTAATATTTTTTTACATTATTGCTATGATTTTAGTTTGATGCCAATACCAAAAATTACTTTAAATTAATTAGTATTTCCATAGGGCCTTCTACATGTTTACTGTCTTTAGCTGACTTATTAACATGAAAGGGCTAAATTTCAAAAAATCAACATTTTCTGGGAGAGATATTTATTCAATAGTTCGTTTAATGGAGCTATAAATGGGGAAATTTCTGGTTATGGACTGCAGTATTTCAGTAATTTCAATCCATCTGAATGGATATATTTTGATCTACATAGTTGTTTCTGGTGTTAAAGTCAATGATCTTATTTAAAAACTGAATATAACATTCATTTTTATGTTTGCAAGCTTTGGAAGTTGGGCTCTTTTCTGCTCCTAATGTGATAGCATAGGAACATGGATTTTGTCTTAAAGCAAATACTTCCAGTGATAAACACAATTCTTACTAACATTGTTCTGCATAAAAGAAGCATCCACTAAGATGAGAATTTAGACCATGAATTTTGATTGCAGGGATAAAAGGTGATTATCATAAAAGCATTTCCATGACAGCTTGAGCTCAGCAACTGTAAGTCACCTGCTCACAGACAGTATAAAGGCTGGCTTTTCCCTTTCTAATCAAATCCCAGTATGCTAATGTTTGTCCTGGAGTTTTCCATTCACCGTGGACAGTAGAAGATATTGTCACCACAAGTACAAACCTAGAGAAATGCTTGCAAATCAAGATTAGCAAGGAAATTTCCCAGCATACCTATTTAAGTGCATACCTGAAAAAAAGACTGAATAGCTGACAGCCTTCTCTGGTGGAAGGGCTTTGTACATTATCTGTCATGGTTGGATAGCAGTATTGGAAATGTGATTCATGTAATGCTAAATGCACTTTGTTTTCTGCAACCCAAAAATAAAAATGTAGAATTATTATTTGGGGGTGGTGGGGGGGGGTGGGGATAGGGAGGGTGGGAAGTGGATTTAAAGGCTTTAAAATAACAATACTGTACCTTCTTTGGAAAACTGAAATACAGACTCACTCCAACTGGTTAATGAGATACTACAAAAACTAATAGATGTCACTAGACCCTTACTTCAGAAATTGTATGTTACATGCTGTTCTACAATAACTTACCAGTTTATACAAACCTTTGCCATCTAGCATATCCCTTTGCAGACAGTCAGTCATGATAGTGCTGTTCATGTTGTAAGTGCAAGGAAACTAAAAGATAACTATTCAATTTTAGTCATAATGGCATTGTCTGCGTTCTTGGAAATAGCATAAAAAAAATATGTAGCTTTGCCCTACAGTTAAGGGAGACCCAAGCTGTGTTCAGATCACACCGGTTTTGACTCTAATGGAAGAAAGGTAGTCTGAGGAGTGGGGCGGGATTCTTTCTTTCCTCTTTTCATAGTGAAGAACTACACATGCCCGAAATGAATGGTTGCTGCTGGAAATTATGGGCTTTTTTTACAGATTTCTTTTCTCTTTCCTATTAAAATATTCTTAAAAGATCAGGAAAAAAATAGGTATTTTGACTTTGGTCAAACAAAATTTTCATTTGTGCAAAAATTTTATTTTAAGTTTTGATGTCCTGGTAACCATTTCTATCTGAGCAAGTTGACTGCAGCTTTAGAGAAAAGTGTCCAATACAGTGTTTCATGTACCCTTTATAGTCATATTTGCAGGCATAATATATTTACAGGGAATCAGTTGCAATACAGTAAGGGTGCATACAAAAAATTTCTATATGACTGTCATGGTTTGAACCCAGCCAGTAACACAGAACCACGCAATCGCTCGCTCACTTCCCCGCTTTCTTCCTCCCCCAGCTCCCAGAGGGATGGGGAGGAGAATCAAAAGAATGTAACTCCCACGAGTTGAGATAACAGCACTCCAGTAACTAAGGTATAATACAAACCACTACTGCTACCACCAATAATAATAATGATAAGGGAAATAACAGGGGGAGAGGACACAACCGCTCACCCCCCGCCAACCGATACCCAGCCCGACCCGAGCAGCTATCTGGGCCTTCCGGGGAACTCCCCCCAGTTTCTATACTGGGCATGATGTGCTGTGGTATGGAATACCCCTTTGGCCAGTTTGGGTCAGGTGTCCTGTCTCTGCTTCCTCCTGGCTTCCCCTCCTCCCTGGCAGAGCATGAGACTGAGACAGTCCTTGGTCAGAGTAAACATTACTTAGCAACAACTAAAAACATGGGTGTTATCAGTGTTGTTCCCAGGCTGAAAGTCAAAAACAGAGCACTGCACCAGCTACTAAGAAGGAGAAAAAATGACTGCTGTAGCTGAACCCAGGACAATGACATTTCATAGGTTAAATTTTTGTAGGTTAAAAATCACGTTCTCTAATTTAAAAGAAAATCCTAAGTATGTCAGCAATGCTCTTATAGGGATTTCCTTTTTTTTTTTTTTTTTTTTTTTTTAAATTTCCCTTTTCTTTCTCAGTGGTGCTAAAAGCATGTACTATTAAAAATATAGAGAGAAGCCTGACTTTGGGGTGCTGTTTGAAATCTGTGAAGGGCATGTGCCTGGGTTTTTTTAAAGCGCATGTGACCTGACCATGTGGAAATTGTTAGTCCAGTTCTTTAGTTCTGTGAGGAGAGTGAGAAATAATGCGAAGTTACAGTGAACCCATCTGGCCAAGCAGGAAAATCCAGTTTAATTGCTCCATTGCCAGAAATGTTAAATCACTTCCTGGGAATGCAATTCATTTGGAACATATGGAACTCATTGAATGGTCTCCAGTGAATTCAGAACCGTACTGGAGATGAGAGCATTTCTTATAAGTAACAATCATGTTTTCCCACTGGGCAGCATGTAAGCACTATGTGTAGCTGTATTAATGAAAAACTAAACCAATAGTAGGACTGTCTCAGATCTTGTTGAACAAGACTTGCTCATGGTTTCCTTTATTTTAAATTTTCAGGAGATGCTATGTTCATCTAAGATTTTTTTTTTTATTTTATTTCCTCAGCTTTTAAGAAGCAATAGAACATTCTAGTGGAATTTTTAGCTCATTTTGCATCTTAATTCAGCAGAATTACACTGTTTAAAACAGACGTATTTGAAAGTATAATCCAAAACGTTTTTGTACTTTGTGGATAAAGAGGCTTGGTTTGGGGTGGGTTTTGGTTTGGCTTTTTTTTAGTCAGGGACTTCAAATTTACTATATATTTTAGTAAAATGTGAAGATTTTCAATTTTTCTGTGAACTTAGTAAATCTAAACCTTTGATTAAATATATGATATATGTATGATTTCTTAAATTGTAAAGAATTAATGAGGAAGACTTCCTTGTTTATGTACATTATTTCAGGGAAAAAATCTTTCATAACTGTTATAATGGATTCAGAATTTCAAAGTGTGCTACAGTACCATGTTCTTAGTCCAGCATTTATATTATTTGCAGTCTTTACAATAGGAAGAATAGTAATAATATTTGGAAAAAATATGCTTCCTACTCTGTTCTAAACAAAAAAAATTACTTTCATTAATTTGATAATACTATAAGGGATTTATTTAGAAATAATTTTCTTTTTTTACTTGGATTCACATGAATTTAAGAAAATATTTGGTACTTGGAAAATGCTATACTTTTTTCTCATGTGATTGATCAATAAGACCAAATCAGATAAAAATAGTTCTTCTAATTTTAAAAGCACATGAAGGAAATGGAACCATGTTTTGCTGAAAAACAACATATCAAGAAGAAAAGGCATTAAAAAGAAATCTCTATATTTATATAATGTATTGTGGAGAACCTGAAGTTGTGAAAAATGGTGGTGAAGGTAGTGACCACCTTATGCGGTCCTTCTCCTAATTATTCAGGAAAACTTGTCTACTTTTTGAATGTATTTCTTTATCTGAAGGCTTTAGTATTATTTTCTTTTTCCCCATGCACCTGACTTGATTTTAAAATTCTGACTTCTGGTAATATGCATAGTGGATATTGGTCTCTCTAGAATTAATCTTAGGGAATTGCTGCAAGATTACTGTAGGTATGTAGAAAATATTTTTGTCTGTAAAACCTCAAACTGCCTTTAAATTTTCTGGAACTTATAGTGCTTCTTCATCCTACTTAACAGAAGTACTAATTTTGTGACTTACACATCTTGCCTAAGGCATTATAGCTCTATGTATTTCCAGCTACAGCTTTCTACCTGGGCTAAACCTGTTAAACAACTCTACAAACCTTTAGAACTACCATCTAGCAAATTTACTAAAATTTATGTTTGGTTGTAAATCTACATGTTTTACTGATCATCAATTAGAAATATTGTGTATTTCCAGGAAATAACTTGATGTGACAAATGGCAAGATTAACAAGATTTTAAAATCTGATATGCTGGTCTGAAAAAAAATCGTGCTGATGGGACCTGATTCAGAAGTGGTCATTCAAGCAAAAGCCTCTACCAGTGACTCGCATTGCAGTTAATGTAGAGAACTAATGTCTATGTCTGTCACAAAACCACCAGAGATATTATCTTCTGTACCTGTTACTCTGTTATATGCCTATTGACTCCTGTAACTGCTCCTCCCCAGTTCACTGAATCACAACTGTTCATCTTGGCCTTGCATTTTA
The DNA here is from genome assembly GCF_000696875.1 of Nestor notabilis. Classification (NCBI taxonomy): domain Eukaryota; kingdom Metazoa; phylum Chordata; class Aves; order Psittaciformes; family Psittacidae; genus Nestor; species Nestor notabilis. Next base: position 81,277 of record NW_009937671.1, read on the forward strand.
GACCTTAGAGCAAAGGCTGTCCCCATCAAATGGTTGTCTCTTTTCCATGGCACAGCTATAATTTCAGTGCTGTTTGTTGCTACATCTCCAGTTATCTCAATGTTATCTCCTAAGGTTTTCTTAGAGGAAGCCTTAAGAACAAACCTTCTTTGCTTTGTTCTGTTTCTTTTAACGGCTAACAGAACTCAACATTAACATGTGATGATACCCTGTCCCCATCTTTCCTTCTTTTGTCCTGACCCTTCCATTTGATGTACCCTAATGTTTCTTTAGTCATTTCTCTTCTGTTTTGTTTTCTTATTTTCTATTTGCTTGCTTGTTTCTCACTTTTCCTCTTTACAAATTTAGTTCTTGAACAAATAGTAATAGTGAATCTGGGGGTTTCTTTCTTATTTTTTTTAGCCAGTGTAACCACTTAGGTCTGGGAAAGAGAAGAAAATTGCATGCTACATACTGGTTTTAAAAATTCTATCAATTTTTTTTTTTTTTTTAATATATATGATAAACTTTTTTTTCCTTTTTGGTTTTTTTTTTTTTTTTTTTTTTCCCCTCTGCAACTGATACCTTGATTTATTTTGTAGTTTTATTGTTTCTTTGGCATGTTAACTTTCTTCAGGCTATGGAAGTTAAAGCCTTTGTTGAATTACTGGAGCAATCCAGGAAATGCTATAAAATACTATTTTGTATAGCAGGGCAAACAAAACCCTGAAATTAAATTTTCAGTCTATTTCAGGAACTCTATAACAAGTGTGAAACTGGCTTTTTTGTGATTTTTCTCCATCATTCCCCTCTTTCTGTGAAATCTGCAGTAGGAAAATTCCATTTTACTATTCATTCAAACCATAGTTTAGTGTGTGGTGTCCCTGCTCATGGCAGGGGGGTTGGAACTACATGATCTTAAAGTCCTTTCCAACCCTAACTATTCTATGATTCTATAACCTACTCATTTTAGGAAAAATACACTCAGAAAATTCTGGTTTAGTCTGAAAGAAAAGTGTAGTATGAAAGATTTTTACATCCATTGCAAAGAAACAATTTTCCAAGTCCCAGAGCAATTACAGCCAATATGAAAACACTTGTATTGCTTGTCTTTTAAAAATTACAGAAAAAGAAACTGTATGCTATCAAACAACATACATCTAAGCCTGAGTCCTCACTATTTGGAGTCATGGCAGAAATCTGCTTGAGTTTTGCAGAAGAAAAGTTCGTCATTTTATTCTCATCTTCAGCCACACAGTTTTTTTTCTTCATTCCTTCAGAATTATTTAGCAATTTCCCAGTAGAATTTTGTGGGCATGTATTCTAGGATGATTATTTCAGAGCGTTTTCATTGGAATATCTTGTTAACTTCATCTTCTCCCTTTTCTGCTAGTCTTTTTTTTTTTTTTAATAGCAATTTTTTAATAGTAATTACGTTCATAATAGATTATAAGACACTCAAATGGGAACTGTATGTTTCTCTTCAGAATGCTTAACACAGTGAGACCTCTGTTCTTTCCAGACCTTCTGGACGCTCATAAAATCTACTTTAAGTTTTTATACAGTTTACCTACTAGTTTTATTTTTTAATAGTGATATAATTTATTTATTTCTTTCAGGCTATGCCAGTTATTTCAGAGAAGGAGAAAGCTGGTGAGTAAATATTTACTTGTTTTCTCATTTGCTTGTATTTGTTTCATGAAATACAGTGCTACTTATCTAAGTGATAAAAGACGGGCTTCAACTGTAGGGTTTTGAATGTGCAAGATTACAGACCTGGCAAAGATCTGTGTAAACTGATCAGTAGTTTCCTGAATAGAGTATTTTCTTTTTTAAAAGCAATCCAGCTTTCTGTGTTTGAAACTACCCTACAAAGTACCCAGTTGAATGGCAGCTGCCTCTTATATGTCAGTCTTCCTCTAGATACTAACTTGCTACTTGGTGTTAAAATCTATTTTGATTTATTTGATGTCTTGATTAACAGACATGAATGCCAATGGGTTTGTTGAAGTCAGTGGAATTTGATGACTTGCTGTGAAATTTACAGTCTGTCTTTAAGTATGCCAGGAAATTTCAGTTATCCGGTGTATTTCATTGGAAATAATTTTTATTTTGGCTAAGTTCTTCCAGAATATTGAAAGATTGGTTGGGTTTTGGTGGGTTGTTGTTTTTTGGGTTTTTTTTGGGGGGGGATTTGTTGTTGTTGTTGTTTTTTTCTGTTATGTATGTTCTCTGCATAGGATACATACGTTGGTATGTAATGTCTAGTAGTGATTGTCTACGGGACATTGTCAAATGGGTGAATTGTTGTGATAAACACTAGGGAACACTTCACTCGGCACTGTAGATGCCTAGAATATCTGTTGGTTTCTTTGTCGTTTATTTGAATTGATTGTTACTACGGTACTTTAAATATAGCTTGAAAAATAGATCAAAATATCCAAATGCCAACTGGCATTCTGATCTATGTCTGATTTTTGTTGGTGACAATTTCTTGCATTATCCTATTTCAGATTATTTCTCTGATTTCACTTATTAAAGGAGCAGAACAGACTAAAAAAAAAAAGGTTTTTGAGAGAAAAGCCATAGTGCTAATCAGTACTGTAAAAGCTATGGGGCTGTCTGGTCAGGATGTTGCTATTTTAGCTGTTGAAGTTCATAAATAACTCTTAAACTGTGACCCATATTTAATAAACATCTTCTTATAGAATTCACAAGTGGTATTAATTGGTATTTCTTTTTCTGAGGTAGCTTGTATTTGGCCACATCCTTTAAATTATGTCCAAACATGCAAACTGATTAAACTGTGTCTACTATTTTTGCGCCTTATTTCAAATATTTTGTCAAGCAGCCACGAAGTATTACAGGGTTTTTGTACATCTTTAGCAATTATGTACCATACAAGATGATAAACTATCTGAAAGTCATTAAGAAATCTTCAGGGCATAGAGATGTAACCCACAGAGATGACCTCAGTTGTATGCTAGAGGAACAGAGCTGCAATGAGTGTCTGCCATAGCTAATGGCTTGTAAAATCAGAAATAAAACTCAAAGCTCTAGGCTTACTTTTCAGTGTCAAACAACCTATCATGTCAATGTTGATGATGGTATGAACTAAATGTATTTTTGAAATACATTTTATAACCTGTACATATGTGTATGAGTCTATTCCTTCTTCCTCCTCAGACCAGAGTTATGTCTTCTGGGGACAGTATTTGTAGTGGTTTAACCCCACTGTGTTATCAATATTATTCTCAGACTAAATCCAAAACACAGCGCTATACCAGCTGCTAGGAACAAAACATAATTCTATCCCAGCTGAAACCAGGACAACATTATATTTAATATTGTAAATATTAGGTGGAACTTGATGCCATGCGGAGTCAGATTGCTGACATTTCCATGTACATGAGCACAAGCTGGACTGTGAATGGAATGTGGTTGCCTTTTAATCGGTTTTGTCTTTTGTTTAACTCCTTACAGCTCAGGAGCTCATGAAGCTCATGTTTTTTTGGAAATATTAAGCATGCATTAGGAAAATGATTATTTAAATCAGGCTTATTGACTGAACTCACTAGGTTTTAGAGGTAGTGCTATTTACTTTTCATATGTGAATGGATCTTGAGTCAGACATTCAGGTGTCATGATTTCAGTTTTACTAGCCATTTAATTACTGCTGCTTACACTTCCCCAGAGAAACAACATTGCGTAAAAGCCATGGTAAGCCATAAGTAAGGCGAGAAAGCCTTCAAAAAAGAATATAGCATATTTGCATGTCTTCTTTAAGAGACCAAAACAATGTTTTTTATTTGTACATAACAACAATCTTTCTAGTTTATATTATTAGAAATGGACAAAAATATGTTACAAAGTATTACAGACAAAAAGGAGTTGTTTATTTTACTACTGACAATGCTAGCAACACAATAGGCAAAGAAACTGGATAGCATTGTTTTAGAATTAAAATTGGATTAAAAATGCACTCGAAATGTCTAGTCAAACATTTTCTCATTTTGAGAATTTGAACTAATAATTTCTTGTAGCTTTCCCTCTTTCCAACTTAAGACTATTTGGTTTCGTCTGAGAATGAAATGAGAAATACAAGAAAGTAGAAAGGCTGTTATTTCAATGTATCTGGTCCAGAAATTCTATATACATAAATAAAATCCTGTTTTTACAAGACTTCCTATTCTGTAGACTCAGTTACCTTGATCTTCTCAAATGCTTTTTCCTATAGGCAACCAAACATTTAGATCCTTAAAAGGACTAAGCTTCTTAAGAAGTTTAGAAGTTCACACATTACTGATTATGTTCATAGCACTTGTTAATCCTTGAAATTAAATATTTTCTCAATTTTATATATTTTCCAACACACAATAAATTCTGACTACATCAAATACAAACTTTCAGATGGAGTACTTAAAAAAAACCACACACACACACTATTTTTTGTTTTAGAGCAAAGCCAAATATAATCTGAAAGCATTGCTACTTTTGTCAATCAATAACTCAAATTGCATAACCAGTTTTTTTTTGTTGTTTGTTTGGGGGTTTTTACAGTGGAAAGTGCAGTAAAGCCTGCAATTGCAGAGTCCCTTTGGCAAAAATCTATAAATGATCACAGTATTGAGCAGAACATTAGCTATGCCTGGGTACATTATTGCTTCAAGTTGTGTGAACCAGGGCATTGCAAAAGATGTACTGTGGCATCAGCTATTTCTGAGAAATGCATTTTTAAGAAGTTTAATTTTGTTGACATTTCTGGCAATGATGACAAAAAAAGAAATCTTTCAAAATATTTTTTTTTAAGGTAGAAGTTAAGGTCAAGAAACATGCACAGTCAGGGAAAACAATAGCTCAAGCCAAGAGATGACTTGGGGCTGGGACTACTGGCTCCTAAATCAGGAATGCAGGCCAACACCAGTTTCAAAAGACTGTTTTATTCAGATGCATCCATCTTTCTTTTGAGTAATTTATGTATTCCAATGCCTTTACTTACCTTGCTGACTAGTTTTTTAAATTCTGTCCATGATCTGTGAAGAAATTTGAAGGATGGAGGGTTCATCTCGCCTGTCAGTAATGAAGATGTCTCTGTTAGTGGTGTTAGCTTCATTTATAGTCTAAAAATAATCAGCATATGAGCTTTTGGATTCACCTGGCTGTTGTCAGCATTTGGTTTACTGATGTGAGTCATGAACAGTTTTGGTTAACTCTCCATTAAATGTAGAGCCAAGATGGCTCCTAGCACAGATACCAATATTCAGTACAATGAACCAGTGGGAGGTTCCTAATACAGGGCTAGCTTTAGTTTCTGGAGCAGTGTTCCCAAAACAACGGTGAAATGACTGTAAGTCAACATTAGAAGTGTTGCCTAAGTCTCATTGTGGACCTACTTCATGATTTCCCAATTTATCCTCAAATATTTGTAGTGAACAGTGAACTCTGTGACTTAGAAACATTGCTACAACAGAGCCAGCGGGAGAGGTAAAGTGAATACCCACATCTGGTCAGGGACTAGCACAGCTTATTTCTCTTGAGGTGGTGAAACTATGTGCTATCACATAAACAGGGCAGAAGGTTTAGTCTAGCCCTAAATAAGTATTAAATAAATATTAACACCAAAGCTCACCATTATAATAAATACATTTTTCCTGCGTATAAAAGAACTCCCCTGTGTTATTTGTGTTGCACACACATTTAGAAGAGTTGCAGCTCTAAAAATAAAATTAGGGGGGTTAAGTAATTGAGTACTAGATGTTATTTATTAGTCACACAAGTGGATCAATTAAAAACACAAAACACATGACTTGATATAAAAAAGCAAGTAACACTATTCATGCATAGTAGTAAAAATTCCCTAGCAGAACAGCGAGTATGCTTTTAAGAACTCTCATGATTCTATGAAAATATGCCCTCTTGCTTTAAAGATATAATATGGAAAAAGTGCACAACCTTTTTTGGGTAAATCTCAGTACTTTCTCTAAATCTACTAGGTTAGAGAGGTCTCCTTCAGCACAAATAAAAGTGTCAGTCTTTGACATGGAGTAGAACAGATTTCATAGCCCATTTATTTTCTGTGTTTTAGTGATCAGCAAGCAAACAAAAGCATAAACTATTTAGAAGAGTAAAAGACACCAGCTTCATTGGATCTCTGGCCAATGTAAAGTGTTTGAAAGCTCCTCAGTGTTAGTATTACAATATAGGCCTAGCAGTGAACAAATCTTGTTTTTCCTGCATCTCCTCTAGATTTCTGGTAAAGGTATTATTTAGAGTACAGGCTCAATGTCCTTTTGTGTTAATTTCCCTGATTGTCTTTGATTCACAACAAAGACAAATACAAGATGATTAAAAGGACCTTAAAGGCAAGGTATTTCTTCTCACAGACTCTTAATTGTCAGCGTGAGGCAGTGGAGGACACTTGGTGCTCTGCCCCATGGGGAGATGAACTGCAGAACAGGAGGTGGTAAAGTAATGACAAGGTGAGTCAGGATTGCTGTGAGAACTCACAGCAGGAGAACCTTGAAAATCCATCAGTGACAGGTTCACTGTCATTAAACGAGGCACATAAAAGACCAACTGCTTGGCACACTCGGTAGACATTTTTTAATTTTATTTGAGTGCTAATCAAAAAGGAAAAAAATAAAACCTCCACTAGATTTTGCAAACACTAGATATAGAACACTAGATCCAGACAAATCAACTCTTTCTATGAGCTATATCCACTGGATTCTCTGTTTTCATAAAGTCATTAAAGGTTCATCCACACAGAGCTTATTTTGAACCTAGAGCAAACATTAAAAACATGGCTACAGGGTTATCAGTTTCCACATAAACTGGGGAGAGATACAAGTTAATTGGCACTTTTACTTGTTTTCTGGCTGCTTTATAATATCTGTAGCCAGTATTCTAGACTAAACTGGGCAAAACAAATTGTTCTTTTTGTAAGTATTGTGTAACTCTCTTTAGTAGAACTACATTATTAATGTTTCTATGGGATCTTAGTATGACGTACCAGTTCCTAGCTAGGTGATCTTTCTATTACTGTTGATGTTGCAACAGTTATAAAATTTGTTTTAGCTGAGTGTTTGCTTTCTAAATAAAAATATCAGGTGAGTACTCACACTTCAATCTGTCATACTAAAAAACAGTTACAGAAACTCTGCCAGAATATGCAGTCATGTCTGCCAAGCACTAATAGATGCTAATAGATATATTTTTATTCCACTGCCATTTATTTCATTAGTAGAAAAAAGATTTGCGATGCCAGTAGGTACCAAAAGCTGACGTTTCGTCTAAGATTCATGATGATGTTTAGGTGTTGGGTTTTCTTTATTTTTTTTTAAATGCAGTAAAATAGCTGATGTCATGATTTTTGGTATTTGATTTTTAGTGGCTTACTAACCACACACTACTGTAGTTGTTCTTCTGAATAAATTATTTCACTTCTAAAAGTAACACCATATTCACTGCATGCCTGTGAAACGAACACATAAACTTTCAAATGCACTTAGCGTTGTGACAACCCAAAGTCTTAGTTAACTGTACATCCTGGGACTGCAGATTTCCTCTGAATGTCCACTTAAAATCATGCTAAACGCACTGGAAGCAGGACAGTCCCTGAAACTCCTCACAATTGTATATCACTTTCTTGAGTCTTAAAAAGTGAAGAGTAGTGCCAGGTAGTCTGAATGTGCTCTGAGCGGGAAGCCAGCAGTGAAGACCATCGGAGAAGGACACAAACATTTAGGTTCCATACCAAAACAGGAAAACAGGTGTTTTCTGGAAGTCTAAAACAAATTCCATTGCATAATAATAAAGTACATCAGAAGTATCTGAGAAGTAGCAGAGCCTCTTGTACATTCTTGAATTCTTAAATATTTAACCAGCTGCTGTTTCTTATCCCACCTGCCTTAGTATGGGCCATCAGTATAGACCTGCTTTTATACTTCTCTGGAAAAGCTTTCTAAATCCAAACATGCAGTAGTTATTTTCAAAGGCTTTTTTTTTTTTTTAATTTCTTTAATATAGTCTTATCTATTCTGATCTTTAGAAAAGCTCAACTGACTTATTTTAGGTTTATAACAAGGATAGGTCATTATTTTTACATCACATTGGTCCATCATCATGTACTTTAATGCTTTTGTAGCTATGATATTTTTCTACATACTTTGATTGTGTTAATTTTGGAGAAAACTTTAAATACTTCCTCAACGAATATTCAAATGTTGATACTCATTTTAAAGAAAACAGGTCAGTGCCTTATATTCATGTGGTAAGGAGCTGAGTTTTGATTTCTTTGCTGGTTTGCCATCTTTTCTTCAGTTCCATAGTAGAATTCCTTATTCTAATCAACATATTTCCCTGGTAGGAATAAAGATATATATAGTGTCAGCTGAGTGATTACTGCTGCCAGCCATCATGCTAAATCTTTCTGCTGTCTCTTTTCTGTCCAGTCCAATGTGGTTTTAAGGCAATGTATGCTTGCCTTAGGCAAGTTATTTTTATCCCAGAAACTATGTGATTAGAAAAAAAATAAGCATTGGTATTGAAGTCTTTTAAACATATTTTGACATTAGCAATATAAATTCCATTGCAGATTGATAAGAATGTCTCTCATAACATGCTTTATCACCTCTTACTAAAATACAGCTAAACAAAGGATAACTCAGGATAACTCTCTTGAAAGGGAGCTTTGAATGTCCTTTCTGCAACCTCACTGAGGTCAGACAAGGTTGCTCAGGACTACCCAGTCCAGTCTTGAAAACCAACAAGGATGGAGCCTGTACAACCTCTGTAAGCTACCTGTTTCACTACTGTACTGTTTCCATGAAGAAGACAGTTTTCCTTATATCCAGTCTGATCCTTTCTGTTTTCATTTTATGCCTGTTGTACCTTGTCAGTCTTACATGCACAATGCAAAGACCCCACCTCCATCTCCTTGTTGCCCTAACATGAGGTCCTGGGGAGTTGCTGGAAGGACCCCAGAAACCATTTCTTCAGTCTGAACAAGTTCTGCAGCCTCAGCTCACAGGCCAAGTGATACAGACCCTGTTGGTGGACCTCCGCTGGACTTGTTCCCTTTTATTGATATCTGTCTTGTATTGGGAGGATCTTGAAATTAGACTCAGTATTGCAGATGTGGTCTAACAAGCAATGAATAGAGGGGAATAATCCCTTCCTTCCATCTACGGGCCATGCTTTTATTGATACATCTCAGGATGCTGCCAGGGCACGCTGCTGGCTCATAAGCAGCTTGCTGTCTGCCAAGACCCCAGGGCCTTTTCCACAGAGCTGCTCTCCAGCCAGTTTTTTATCCTTTATTTATCCACCCTTCCAGACTGTAAAATCCCAACTTGCAAACAAAAATATTGTGGGAAACAATGTTTCATGATTGAGCTCTTTGTTGTCAAAACAGAAAATACAAGAGAAGGGTTATGAATTTGTTACTTTCAGCAAATTCAATTTAGTATTATAAGTAGTTACAATGTGTTCACATTTTAGAACACCACCATACAGACTATAAACTGGTACACAGTATATTTTGGCTTGTATCATATTTAATCTTAATCAAGTTGCTTTTCAGTATAAAGTTACTTATCAGTTATGCAGTGGTTTGGTAGCATGTATATAACCCAGCCCAAATTGTGTTCTTGTATTGGACACCAGAAACATTCTAAAAGAGACAGCCCTTGATCAAAATAGCTTTTAAATCAAAGCAAACATGAACAAATTATTCTTCCTTTCCTTTTTCAGCTAAAACAAGAATAACAGAGAATCATGACAACCAATTAATCAGTTATTTCTAGCCTGATTTCTTTTTTTTTTTTTTTTTGGCCTGATTTCATGGTAAAGACTTGAGCTGATTCAGACGAAATGTAAGCTAGTTCATTTTTTCCTTATTGATGCTGACATGTAATCATTAGTCCATGGTTTCCAAAATAGTGTTGTGACTGTTGATTTGGAAATCAGGTGATGGGCTTTCTTGTTCGGTGTCCAAAAATAGAGTCAGCTTCTGAAAAGCTGAGGAACCAAATTTTAAATTTAACATTTGGCTACATTTCTGTAGTTATTTAGGTACCTAAATATGAAAAAAAAAGCTCTATTGTGGCACATGCTAATTGTACACCAGTTCCCAGTAAAAGTTACCTTTGGGCGGTAAAATCTGCATGTGGCACAGAATTATGAAGGTACAGTCACTTCTGAAAAATTTAATAAGCTCTTCTTTACTACTTTGAATTCCTAGACAACATTCAAAATGTCTGCATGAGCATACTATGCTCCTGTGTTCATATTTGAAAATAGGGCTTGGACTGCAAAATTGTTTCAGAGTTCTTGAACAAAAGAGCTAAATAATTTTAAATGATGTTTAATATGAAGAGCTTAGAGTACTTCAGAAAGTGTGGTGAGATAACTTTTCTCTTTTTACATTTGTTGAAACAGAAGGATAAGAAGTGGTTTCAGTCCCAGGTCACTTAGGACATGGACTTTACTCCACAAAGCCAGCACAGGGTTTTGTTGTTTATGCATTTTAGGTACTTATATGCATGCTTTAAACTCCTCTCTTATTAGAATAAAAAGCTCCTTTTCACAAATCCTTAGGGAAAAGAGAGAGCTCTTTGATGTTTGATGAGAAGATATGCTTATTTACATTCCTCTAGGAACATGTTGAAAATTCAGGTGAAAGACACCCAAAAGCACACTTTGGATTAGGCACACCTGGAAGTAAAAGGTCTTCCTGATGTGGAACCATCTTTGGCAGCACAATGATAGGGCTGTATGTAACTGCAGTGTCACAAGTTGCTCAGGGTGGTGTTTTTTATCTTGTCAGATTTGTGACTTGCGCTCTGAATGCATTCTGGTATAGCAACTGATACTTGCAAATTGCTGTATCTGCTTGTAGTATGTTCAGCCTGAGAGACTATATCTTTTATTTCCAAAACCTCAAAGATACTAACCATATCTAACACAAGGTGGTTTTCATCATCTTGAGGGTTTTGAAATACCTTGTCGTATCTAGCCATCAAGTATAGCCATTGTCTCAAATCTCTTCTGCAAATATTCTTGTAAAACTAGGTTGCTTTTTCATATATTGGGGAGTGGCAATCAAATCAAATGCTGATTCTTTAGTATATGGTAGATGCCACTAATCTTTAAAATGCACCAGTGTACAATTTTTATATGCAAAGTCACTCCATTGCCTCATGCAGTTGCTTTGTTGCCATCATCAGTCTACCTTCATGTTGATTTTGGCTATTAGTGAATCTCCACTCCATGACACTTTAAGAAAGAATCAGATAACTGCATGAATTGTTGGTTAATTCATAAGTAAGTATTACAAATGAAGAAAGAACTGAAAATCAAGTTAATTGATAGACACAACTGCCAAATGGCCTATAAGCTATAAATCTGCAAAGAGTTATTCCAGTCACATGAGTTTGGATGAAGCTAGTTTGCAAAGTCTGAGTCTAAAATGATTTCTCTGAAAATTTCTCTGATGAATAGCCTTTTTTGTTCATTTGGTGGGTATTAACTTAAAGCCCAATCTATAGTGGATTCAATTGCACCTTCTGCTGCATGTTGGTCTGAAAGAAGAGATATTTGGTAACCAATTTCAGCGAGCTAGTCAGGTACATCAAATCTCAGTGGCCGCCTATAACCACAATTGAAAGACTAAGAGGAAAGTAACCAGGGTTTTTAATACATATCAAAATACAGGCTTGAAATTAGAGAAGATCAGTGAAAATATCTGTTAAAAGGCAATGAAAAAAACCAAAAGAGAACCACAGCTTCCTCCAGGCGGGTTACCTAATTTACAATGTCATTCTGGAATCGGTTTCTTCATGTTGGAAGGAAAGGAAGACTGAGGCTTTTGGGAAGAATTTGTCTTTCAATTGACTTACATGGAGCACTGTTTACAGAACAAAGCTCATGACTAGACTAGGAAGATTTCGGCCTTGTAATTGCCAGGGGAGGATCTCAAAGCAAGGATAGAACTCCAGAAAGCTTGGAGAGTGCCAAAGACTTTTTTGTGTTATAGCTCATGCTAACTCTTGAAGTGGAATAACTTTTTTTTGTCAGCATGAGTGTGTCAGCAGCAGCAGGGCTCTATTTCATGTTCATAACTGCTATACCCGCTCTTGCAAAACTTTAAAATGTATGCCATGATAATTCTATCAGGCATAATTTCATCATTATGAGAGCATTTGTGGCTGGAAAATGATTGGAAATTTGAAAGAGACATGTGGAAATAATCATGGAATAGTAGAATAGTTTGGGTTGGAATGTTGACTCGAAGGTCATCTAGTTTTAGTTTTCCTAAAATTTCTTTTATCCTTTTAAAGGAAGATCTCAGGCTTACACTTTTTATACAGATCACCCTTACAACTTAAGACTGACTCTTTTTTTTGAACCATGGATCCAGAGTAACGTTTCTAGGAAAAAAAGTGGCTTTAGCAGCCATTCAATTAGCTATTGAAGGCTCAGACAATAACAGTGGATGAAGTAGAAGACTGTTTCTGGCACACAAATTAGAGTAGGATTCACTGCTAGCTTGGAAGTAGTAAAGTAATATTGGCTTTTTTCAGTCAGTGATTTAATACCTGCCATTGCTTCCAACAGTAACATTTTTGCACCCCATGTCCTTTTTTTGGTTTTGGTTTGTTTTTTTTTTGTCTCCCAATACAATATTTGTCCATGTTTAATTACTCTGTGTTGATAACCATTTGATGTTTATGTCCAATTGCTTGTCTGTTCCTGTAGAAGAATGAAAGGACATCAAAAAAGGTGGCAGATTCAAAACAGATAGGGGGAGGTATTTCTCCATGCAATCTAGAACTGAATTATGTGGCTCCACGCCTCAGTCTATTGTGGATGATAAGGTTTTACATGGATTCAATTGCACCTTCTGGTGTAGGTTTAGAAAGTCTAGACAAACTAATGACAGAGAAATTTATTAGTATGACCCGTTCCTCAGTGAAATTAATGACAATCTTACCACTGATTTATTGCAAGATTTATCCAAATCATAACTTTCTATGTACCAATTTGAAATTTGCCCAAGATGTCAAACTAGTATTGCAATATTTCCAGTGGATAAGTCACTACTCAAACGTTTAATTACTTTTTCATATGTCAGAAATGGTATTTTGTAAAAGAAATGTAATGAACATTCAGCCCTAATATGTACACTGACTATATTTTTGTTACATGATTTTCTTATGTTTTGCAAGAGGCATGTATTTCATCCAGGAAACAGTATGAACTATCCATCATCACATTAAGAATACTACATAACTTGTAGCAACAAAAACACAAACATAACCAAAGACCATACTAGAAAATGTAAAGATATGTATGTTACAGTTGTAATCAAAACTTGTCATCATTTTGTTATTAATGAGGATCTGGACAGTGAAAAACTAACCAAGAAAGGTTCCAATCTAAGAAGTTACTACATATATTAACTTTTGCAATACATTTCAAAGGCATTTCCGGAGAGGCAATGTATGCCACATTAGACAAACTAAGAGGAATAAGAAACAGACATCTATTCATAAAGCAAATCTAGATAAAAATCTTCACCAAAGTAAATTGCGTATAGTTATATTAAAAGACTGAGAGATAAGAAATGAACCATATTTTTTTTTTTCCCCAGAATAATCATTATAGCTTAAGTAAGTTAAGCTAACTCTACTGATCCATAGAAAGAATTCCACATCTGGAAAATCTCTGCTACATCTGTGTTGGGGTTTCATGCTTTTTGATGCTTTGTTCACCAGTTCCCATGACTCTGACTTAAACCTCCTCCTTATTTTCTTGAGTGCATTCCAGTTCAACTAAAGATGTAGTGATCATTTAATTTCCTGAGATCTGTTCTTTAAGCTCCCTTACCTGTTTTCCTTAAACAAAGCAAAATAAGCCTTTAAAGATAAAGCAGCATAAAAAAAGACAAAGTGTCTTTGTAGTATTCTGCAGTATGAACAATCATTTTACTAGACTGAAGTGAGATGCAGAATTTTAATTGTCAAAGATAACAGACAAGTAAATGTGTTGTTATTGTAGACTTCCAGTGATGTTTAGCAAGTACCAGCAAGCACAACACTACTAGATGAGGCACGCTCCAGCACCAAAACTCCGTCTGCCATGTACCATTTAGTAGTAGCATTGCATAAGATCTGAATTGTATTGGCCAAACCAATACAGTGCAAACAACCAGAAGAGAGTTGTCTCCCTTATTGTTGTTTCCTATATGGAACCACATAACCACTTATACGTGTTCTTTCCTTCTCCATCTAGAAATCTGGGAGATAGATTTAGAAATTCAATTATGACGAAAACAAAGTACAACAATCAAAGTACATCCCAAAACTTGGTATTTCCTCTCTTAAAAGAGGTCTGGGCCATCACACCAGTTTGTTTCATTTGTACTTTCAGAAGAAGGTATAAGCCAAATAGGAATTAAACTTGGAGTGCACACATCCAGCAGTCAGTCATCAAGGATAAAAGGGCATCTGTTTGAAGAACTCAGTCACACAGCAGCATCTGAACAAACTAAACTGGGCTCTATTTGACCTGGGCTCAAATAGTGGCATAGAGTTACCCCACTTGTTTTCTTATTATTGTGCTTCCTGCTGTAGTTTTGGCCCGTGCCATCTAGCAGTTTTATAGACAAGACACATGAACACCTTGGGAGATAGTATGGACCAGGGGCATTTTGAAACTAGCAATGGTAGGAGATTCACCATTACTCTCATTGTGTGCTCTTGATCAAAAATATCAGATTATTTCATTTTGACATCTTTTGTGTATCACTGACTTCTCCAGGTTCAGTCCTTGCTTAAAGGATTCAAGTATGAATTTATGAGCAAGTCACTTTCTTAGTGGAAAGAGCTTTAGCCTCCTGCTACCCAGATAAGGTTTGGGACGGGCAAACCTCTTGTAATGCATGCTAAATATGGCTTAGTGGGGTTCTAGCATAAGGATTTGAACTGCTGCTTTCACCTGACTCTTTTCTCTGCTTTCATTCCTTCTGACATAATATCTTCAAGGTTTTCTATTTGAACTTTTACTGAAAAAAGAGATTCTGGAAATTAAATCTTTTGGTTACAGGCAAATGGGCCTGGTTATTCTGCACTTTTGTCTTTTAATTGTTTAGCTTAGTGGCTGTTCCAGCTTATGCTCCCTGTAAAGCAGCAATTTGTACCAGATGTTGTTGTTCCAGTGCTCCCTCTCCTCTGGGAAAAACCTATGGAATGGAGATGTACTGAGCCACACTGCTCATGTATCAGTTCCAAGTGTATTTTTGGACAGCATGCTGAGTTTGTAGTAGGTCAAAGTGCAAGTTACTATAGCCATAATTATAGCCTGAATACCAAATTATTATCAGCAACCTAGATACAAACTGATGAAAGACAAAACCTTACATCTGTGTAACAGAGTTGGTAAAGAAGCTTAGGGGCAGGGTTCCACATTACTTCGGGAGTAAACCAGCCCTCTTAAACATCCCAAGCCTATCAGTACTGAGCAAGCCTTAGCTTACCAATGTCCTCAAGCAGCAGGAGTCAGGATTTGCTTTTATTCTTAAAGGGCCTTTGAACAGCAGATCTCACTGATAAGAAGCAGCAGATGTCATTGATTCAGTCAAGTGACTGTCAAGCAACTCAAAGGCATAATACTCTCCTGAGCCTGCAGCAATTAGACACTTACCCATTCATAAAACAGTCCTTAAATATACAAGTGTGCTTTATTCTGAGCAACTCTGGTTTATGGCTGTAAATAGCATATATTTTTAAGTACACTTTTATCACAGAACTAGGATATCCTCTTTCTTCACAGCCTGTAGCAAGACATGTTCTGATCATTGTGCTAAAAAAATATTTGTTAAATATTGATGTTTATTACTGATTTTTCTTTAATTATTAGAGAAAACAACAATTGTAATTCATAGGAGGAATTCAGGTGCAATGTAGTTGAATTCATGAAGTGTTAATGATCTTCATATTTCATCATTTAAAAGATTAAGTTCCTTAAGCAAGAAAAAGCTGATTCATGTTCCCAGACACAAAAAACCCCAAACAATCCCTATATAAAGGTGGAGAACGGAGAACATGTGTCAACTGACCCTACGTATCTGTAATTGAGGGATAAATACATTTCAGAGGAGCAGTTATCACCAAACCAAAATTTACAAGCTGCCAAAATTCAGATTAAGGGTTATTCTTAAAGAACATCCAAATAGATACAGGTAAGAAAACCAAAGAGATGTAATTCTGCCCTCCAGTGATGTTAGAAAATGGGTATACTTTTATGATTAATGTATCATTATATCTGTAATATCTGATTATAGTTAACTGATTTTGAAGGTGAAATTCAATTCATTTTCTTTCCTTCATTGCTTGCACTGGATCTCTTGAGAGAAACACAGTGCCTAACTTGCAGACCAAAGTCAGTAAACCACATCTAACCCTGAGAGAACACATACTACTCTGTAGCTTAGACTGCAGTGCTTCATGTTGCGAGCAGTATAAACTCATGAAGGAATGTGCCAAAACTTATAGGCTATCAATTCATTTTTAATGAGACTTGGTTAAGTTTCCTATGTACCCTTCTAATTTATACTGGCTATTTTGGATTTAGTACCTGTATGACTTTCATTAAAAATAAGGACTCCATTCCCAATTTCAACATCAATTATGAGTTAAGCTCGTATTATTCCACTCCACTGTGCCCTTCAACACTGCTTCACTCCAAGTCTTCGTTGCCCTACTGTCTTCACTGCCCTACCCCAGACATCACCTGAGTGTGTTTACTGCTCTTTCCCGAGGAAGACCTGGACAGTTTCAGGCCTCCAGGTTCAGATCTGACCCCAACCTCTGCCATGAATACGTGTCTTCATTCTAAGTGATGG
Source organism: Nestor notabilis (assembly GCF_000696875.1). Taxonomy (NCBI): domain Eukaryota; kingdom Metazoa; phylum Chordata; class Aves; order Psittaciformes; family Psittacidae; genus Nestor; species Nestor notabilis. The sequence goes on from NW_009937671.1 coordinate 98,162, forward strand.
TTTAATTCTTCTAAAGCACCTAAAGTTTTAAAATAAGCCAACTGGTTTTGCATAGTATGTGGGGTATTATTTTTTAATAATGTTCTTCTTTGCTTGATTACACAGAAAACACAAAAATAAGAAATCTGACTTTTTTTTTCTTGTAGCAGTTTCTTCACTTTTGTGGTATATGCTTCTGGCTTAGGTTCAGTCATCTTGAATAGCTTAGGCTTTTACTGTAGGTCATGTTATGTCACTTGAATGAGAGAGTCTTTCTAACTAATTTTCCAGAGCACTTTCCTAGTCATAGCACAATCAACAGAATGCAATGACTCAGTCTATGATAACCTGTCAAATTAAGTTCATCTCTATCATCGTCTGCTAAAGCTTTCTTGACACCTATTCAACAATACATTTCCTTCATAGTTGTTTGATAAATTTGCATTTCTTCAGCCTTTTCTCATCAACCGGAAAGAAATCTAGTTCCCCCAGTGCTTTTTTGCCACGAAATATCTACACCACAAGAGCTGACCAAAAAGCAAAGTTAGAGTCTGAAATAGAGCCTGGAATGAAACTTTCTTTTTCAGTATCCCCTACAAGGACTCACAAGCCATGTGCACATTCCTCTCAGCATATACAGCAGCCAAGACAGTATACTGTTCCTAGTAAAGTGTATGTCTTAGCTTAGTATGATTGTATCCCTTGTCTTCTTTTCCTGTATGCTTTTAAGTAATTTGTTTCATTGTTCTTGTAAAACGCTCATTTCACATGTAACCATTATCTCCTATTTCACAAGGAAGAGCTACCCAATTGCAGAACAAAGCAGACTTTCAAGAGGAATTGAATACTTTCACCACATTCTTACTGTGTCTATACTTCATTTTTCATCTCTTGGCATTACAGCAGTCAGCCATAGTATGCTAAGACACCTGTATGAAAGCTACCTACCTGAAATGTTGAGAGAGGAATGTGAATACCCAAAAGTTGTAGTAATTGTTTAGCTGTGGATCTTGACGTGGATTTGTGTTCAAACGCATGATGTCAATTTTTAAACAGGATTTATAGCCTGGCTTACAGTTCAGGCAATAATTCCTCGTTCTCATTGTGAATAAATCTGCTATGCTTGCAAAATATATATTCTTTTTCATGTATTTTTGGTGCCTACAAGGATGCTGGGGAGGGACTCTTCATTAGGGACTCTAGTGGTAGGACAAGGGGTAATGGCTTTAAACTTAAACAGGGGAAGTTTAGATTAGATATAAGGAAGAAGTTCTTCACAGTGAGGGTGATGAGGCACTGGAATGGGTTGCCCAAGGAAGTTGTGAATGCTCCAACCCTGGAGGTGTTCAAGGCCAGGCTGGACAGAGCCTTGGGTGACATAGATTAGTGTGTGGTGTCCCTGGTCATGGCAGGGGGGTTGGAACTAGATGATCTTAAGGTCCTTTCCAACCCAAACCATTCTATGATTCTGTGATTCTATTCTGTGGGCCAGCTTGTGATACACCTTTGCACAGATAGATTGAAAGTTGTAATTGCCGGAAAGAGAGCTTTGTGTTGAAGGTGAGTCACAGTGCTGCTTCCCCAAGTGTATTTCACTGCCTTCTAAAGTTCAGGAATTCAAGCATTTGCTGTAAACTGCATCACTGAAATGATTCACATTAAGGCTGTGTATTTTTTAACCAATGTTGTTTTAGTGAGCTGGCTTTCAGCAAGCTGTGCAAACAGTTGCCCCAGTACCGAATGAGAGAACAGTTTGGTGCAGTAAGGGACACAGACAAGAAAACTGTGAAGACAGAAATGAGATATTTCCTGCAGCAGTGGTAAGATTTAGACAGGCATAGAGAATTTGACATAGAAAACATAATTTAATACTAAGAAGATGCTATTCTAACTAACCTAGAATTAGGACTCAAAGTGGCCACACAGCCATTCAGAAGCTACTACAACAGTCTCTAGTATTTAGCAGCAGTGATGGAGATCCTTCAGAGATTTGAGAGTGCTAGAGACTGTCTGTTTACAGACTAAATATAACCCCTTCTACCCTTGTGTTTGCTGTGCTGCTGTGCTTGAGGTGTATGTGAGAGCTGCATAGCCACCCTCATCTAGACTTCCCTGGTACAAGACATGTGACTTGCCTTGGTTCTGCTGCCTTTTGGGACTTTCCTACCCATACAGTTTCCATTGTATTAGTCCCCTAATCTGTTCCTGCTG
>NW_009937671.1:100382-157423 GCF_000696875.1 Nestor notabilis
CGGATGCTTTAGCATTTTCAAAATCATGTCACACATTCACATTGCAAACCATGTATTTACATAGACTGTTGATACATTACCATGCTCTAGTCCTTCCTCTTCTTGCTAAGAGCTACTGTTCCTAACAGAGGTCCTCACCATTAACATTTTTTATTTCCTGCCAGGAGTATAAAGATCATGTAACCTCCGTGCAGAGAGAGCTCTGATGGGAACTGTAAAAGCAGTGTGTGTTTACAGTAACCCTAGACACCATTTCAGAACAAGTCTGCATTTTTTGCCCAACAGGAATCCAGAGCATTGGTTCTCAGGCAAGGAGAAGCAGAATGGACCTAAGGTCAGCATGTGCTTGCTGCTAACACACAATTCACTTCTTTGTTTAAAGCTTCAGCCTCACGCTTACCTAACCTTTTTTGAGCTTCCTTGCTTGGTAGATATTAGGAGTTAGCAGCTGGTCTCCCATTAATTTTCTAAGAGATCTCCTCCCTGCAGTGATTGTCATCAATAAGCTAAACATAATAATTGTAAAAGTTTGTATGTCCTTCTCTGTGTTCCACTCATTCATTCTCATCTTTACACAGCACGCACAACAATGTGAAGGTCACAAGGAGAAAAAGTCCCTTTTTCCCTAAAATTATGCAGAAACTTCTAACCTCCAGAACATGAAGTTAGATGAACAAGCATGAAGTTAGATATGACAAGTGAGGAGGGCATTTACGGAGGAACTTTGTATTGTATAAATACAGTATTCAAAAAACTGTAGGTATCCCAAGCTTCCTTGGTAAAATAGAAAAGATTTCATTTGCGATATATTTACTTTGTGTTGTCTCTTAGAGAGGAAAAAAATATAACTTCTGAGGATCAAAATATACAGGGAGTTTTGATGAGATACATATTTAATATTTCATAGGTAGGTATAATTATATACAGACCATGTTTTGGTTAGTAATCAGTAGTACTTTACCACAAACATTGTAGCAAGGGCATGTGCGTAGATGTGTAAAATGTGCATAAAGATTTTAATTTCAAATTTTTCTCTGCTGTCTTCTCACCTCCAAGACATGGTAAGCTTTAAAAAGGGCATGATTCCCCTAGATGAAGACTAATAAAAAGTCTAATCTTGCAAGCCCAAAATCCAGGATCTAACTAATGTATCTTTGATCTAAATTGTTTATTAATATCTGTCAAGGACATATCTGGGAGCTTTTTTGAAAGTTTGTTTAATCCTAACTTCCAGAATTTGTTGTTTAGCAATTTAATTGTCCAGATGCTGAAATCAATTTTATGTAGGGGACAAGTTTTTCAACATCAAATAACTAGGTTGTACAGGTTGAAATGAGTTTAATTAGTAACTGAATCTAATCCTATTAATTGAAACTCACAGCTGTCATGATTTTGTAGAGGCAGAGCCTTTCAAACCTTGTTTAATATCGAAGGACTTATATTAAACCCTGTTTTTTAATTGTCCCTTTGGTTTTCGTTATGCATTTTCATACACAGTATAGATTTAACTTTTGACCTTTTGAAATACATTTGGTTTACATCTGACTTTTATGACCAGTTAGCCAAGATCAAATTTTTTTATCAGTACACTGACAGCTACTCATATGACTATCAACTCCAAATCTCAAACAAGCAGTTAGAGTCACTTTATTTAAGAAGAGAACAAGAGCAGAAGAGTACACTTGCTTGTCATAAGAGTACAACATTTTCTCCTATAACTTATGGTGGAAGTTTTCATTGAATGTAAAGAAATATTTTGTTTTGGCCCATCTACATAATCTTTTCTAGTACTTGACTAAAGGGTAATGCATTTGGATTGAAAAAAAAAACCATTCTTTCATATCATCTTCTAAAGAACTTTAATATTTCTCTTTAATTTGGTTCATTATGTATAAAGTGTTAAAGATTATCACTGACATGAAAAAAAAAATCTCCTGGTTTTCCTTCAAATGTGACCTAAAGACATTGATTCTATCATAGTGCCTTCAGAAAGCTGCCAATATGAGCAAACAGGGCTGAGCTGACTTAGCCCATGAAAAAGTATCCAGTGGGTTTCTGCTGTTTCTTTTAACCTTTCAGTTATAAGGCTGAAGTTTTGATGGAACAAATTTTATGTCTGAATAGGAGGTCGTTTTTCAAAGGAAAGGGGTAGCAGGTAATCAAGGTGCTGTGAAAATTCTGGAGCAAAGCAAACCTACTTTCAGGGTCTGTTCATTTCTAAAGAGGATATGAACTATGATACTGATATATGCTTCCTATAGTATTGTATTATCTTCAATTTTCATATTAAATCTTGCTATTTCAATTTTGATCTTGCTAACTATGTTTAAATGTAACTTATACTGAGGACTTGCACCATAGCTGATATACGCATCCTTCTGGTTTACATTCAAACCAGCCTTTTTCCTTGATTTTGTACTCACATATTTTATTTTGTCCTTACATAAATTCCAAAGATTAATTACTCCTAGCTTTGAGGAAAAAATATATACAAACACAACACTCTCTTCAATGTCAGGTCAGCTTTTTGAAACCCTGTACCACCTTAAACACTTCCATTCTTTTCTTAGTGTTCACACGCTTTAGATACTTGCAGGCTGTTATCATTACTTTCCCCTTGCGTTATTAGCTGTCATTTGGCTAAGCAGAACATGTTTTAATCTTTCCTCATAAATCAAACTCTCCAGCCCCTTAATCATTTATGTTGCTGTTATCTGAATTCCTTCAAAACTTGTTGACATCTTCGTGGTACTGGAGAGGCTAAAACTACATACTGCTTTCAAGAAAGGATTCTTTTGTGTCAAATAGAGTATATCTGGTTGTTCTTTATGGAAATGCTGAGAACGTAAGTAATAGTCATTTCTTCTAATACGTAGGTGAGCAAAAGAGTTAATATTATGATTAAAGCATCAGGAATAGTAAAGAAATGCCATACATTTTACCAACTTTTCAGTCAAACATTTATATATTCTTTCATCATTACTGTGATACTTCTAAATTTATTATTTTTAAATGTTACTTTTAAAATTATTATTTTAATTTATCAGTCTTGTATGTGAGCTTTGTCTTGTTTGTGTGCTTCCTCAACCTCTTCAGGGAGTGTTTTATTCCCTTCTTCCAATTACCATATTTTTCCTGGGAATTTCTACACCATCTACTCATATCTTTCCATTATTTCACCGGCTTTTGTTTCCCTCACCTTTCTGTTATGAAGTACTTAAAGAAACATTTTTATCTACTTTCTTCTAGTGTACATAAAGGTCTGTAAGTAGTTTTTACTTTTATGTGTTGCTGTTACTATTTCAGATGTTCACATTTTTTCAAGGCATAATTTTGATTATTCCAGAGCCATTAATATTTTGCATTGGACCTGAGTGCACAACTTGTATTTCCTATTTTCTTAAAGAAAAAAAGTATTGTAATGACATCTCTGAAAACTTTAAGTTCACAGAAAATAAACAGTGTTTCAAGTTCTCCTACGTAACCCATCATCACTTAGATACCTTTTTAACAAATGACTACAGTACTTTCAGACTGAAGAACACCAGAGCAGGTAATCTTAATTTCAGACTCAGTTCAATGTGAATACCACCATATATCTCTTACTTTTCAAAACAATTACTTGACTTGACAGTAAAACAGTATTACATCAGATATAGAGCTATAGTAAAATACAGGTCAGGGTGTCAGCCCTACAAACACAACATAAGCTTCATATTTTCACCTTCCTTTTGAGTCTGTGAAGTGCACAGTTTCCTAAACATATAAGGATGGAATGCCCTCCTAAAATGATTTAGGGGAACTTGGCATAGAGTAGCTAGTCTCAGGACTTAAAAGTTAGGCAGAGTACTGCTGTATCCTGTCAGCCTCCTAGTCCTAAAACCAGCTTAGTCCAAGCTCACCGTTCTTCCCAGCCAGCCCTTAATACCAGTGTCGTAACCTTGACTCTAATTACCAGTTTTCCATGCACTATAGTGATGCTCCAGAGGGCAGCTATGCCGTGTCTAAAACCAGATGCCAGCAGGAACAACAAAGCTCATGCTGAAGAAATTTTGGCTGATGAGCTGTGAAGTAAATTAAGTAAAGATATGAAGAAATCCAATTCCTAGAATAGCAAACCAGAGTGTCTCATTAAAACCTCATTTAATAGCATTGTTAACTTCATGGAGTAAATATGAAACATTAACATCTAAAAATAACTTTAGCTGGAGTTTTAGATTTCCTTTGTAAATGTTTAAGGTATACTGTGCACATTTGTTATTCACAAAGGCTTTATTATGGATAACAATGCATCTTTCAGTTATGATGACTGCTTTAATCTTCAAGATTATTACATTTAATACTCCCCATAAAGTTTTAACCTGCATCTGTGATATGTTAAGCTGCAAAAGGTGAAGCAAAATATTAGATTCTTTATCTCTTAAAGATTGGGCATTAGAACTTGTAATCAGCAGTTACTGCAAGACTTCAGTTGAAATAGTGAACGCCAGAAGACATCCTACAGAATAATGTGTAACACTCAGGCAAGTATCACAGATTTTAATTTTTTATTAAAAAAAAAAAAAATAGTATGCAACTGTAGCAAATATCCTGAAAAAAAAAAAACAAAACAAAAAAACACCAAAAACTAATAATAATCTGCTTGGTGCAGACAACTATGTTTATTCCATTCCATTAAAGCAGGACATAAGGAAAGCTCTCACTAGCTATGTAATAACTAAATTTTAATTGCCAAATGGAGGAATGCAATTAAAACTACAGTAGATGACAAATACCTCTGCTTCACAAAGCTGTGTATACCAGTTTCCCTCCTGACCCCAGCTCAACTTTCTCATTCTGTGTTACGTTTGATGAGGTACCACGCATCTTCCATCCTTTTGTGGAGATGAAGTAGTGGGGTCAGTAAAAGCCCAGGTTTTCTCATTCATGCAACTTGCTGCAGGGCTGGCAGCAGCCCAGAGCTGTGTTTGAAAAGATCTCCCGGGCTGTACATATCCCAGGTGAGCTCCTGGTCACTAGCATCCAGTGCTGCAGAACTGCTGTGAAATAGTTTCTAGAGGCTTGCCAATGGCTAAAACAAATGGACTTTCAGAAAAGGAATATGTCTGAAAAAGAGCAAATTCAAGTACCAAATAATTATCAACTACTTAAGGAAAACTTGCTAGAATCTTTTAACATCAGGAAGATTACATATCCTTTCAGTCATTTGCCCCAGTGAACTGAATTTAAAATTAACATGTAAATCTCAAAGAAGTTACGTCACAGACAACTCCAGAAGAAATGGTTAAAGCGTGGCAGATAGCAGAAACTGAAACCTGGAGTCTGAGGAAGTTAAGCAATCTTAAAAATAAATCCCCAATCTAACTATGCAAACAAACATTTGCACAAAAATGGAGCAGGAGGTTACCATTCACAAATGGTCCAGCAGTATTTTAATTAGTGAAATCTTGAAATCTACTGAGAGTTTTTTCCAATACCTATCCAAAAGTTTAGATTCAGTTTGGATCCTACCTCCTATGTTATTGTTTCTTATGAAAATTCCAGTTTTCCTCCTGTTTTCTCTGCCACTAAGGTCACAAACCAGAAATTCAGGGAGGGTTATATCCTGCTTGTCTTCACTATGACAAACCAACCGTCTGTAGAGATTGTGTTTCACAGTGTTGCAATAGCAGCAGCAGGGATGAGACGGGAGGAAGATAGCTCAGACTCTTTACATCACTTAATAAAACACATTACACAGGGCAGTACTAATGAAAATGACTTACGTGAGCCCCCTAAACCCCACTAAATCTTCTTAGGAATGAGCCTTTTCCATCTTACCCTGCAAGCACTGGGACTTTTTCATTGGTTCAAGTTTTCTTGCTGCTCTTTGAGCTCTCTGTTCAGAATGATCTTGGTCTGTATTCTGAATTATCTCCCTGCTCACCTTCCAACTTAGATGAGTCCAGCTCACATAACACTCCCCACACTCCTATTCTGCTCATTGCTCTGTCTGCAGACACCAACCAGACACTAATAATTTCAAACTTGTTCAATCATATTTTACAAGAAAATGTGTTTTATTCACAGTTAGTGTTCGTGTTGGCCACTGCAGACGAGCTTTAACACCTTATTAATATTGTGCTACTTTATACAAGGGATGTCTAAAGAGGAAGACTAAGGAATCCTAGTATGACTGGGTAAACATGAACAGGAGAGAGAGACAAAGAAAGTGGGAGAGAGAGAAAAAGAAACAGGGAAGGAAAATTGCTGATTATGAAATAAGATTATAGAGACAGAATTTGAATAGGGAGTAACAATGGGGAGTTGCTTGTTTGGGGAATATTGGGCTGTTTGGGTTTGTTTGTTTGTTTTTTCTGGGACCTGCGATTTTCTATAATTACCATTTTACATACAGCCACGTCTGCATTTCCATTGTAAAAAACGACTTTAAGCCATGTATTTTACTCTATGAAATTTTATTTGTTCTGCCCTAATCCCACTGATGTTCGTCAGCTGACAAAAACATATTTCGGTATGGGCCTTATGCATGTCAGGTCACTGCAAAGGAAGAAGAAATAATGCTGTTTAATACTATTTTACTGTTGTAAAGCATAAAACATAACAAATGCTGAAACCTAATTTAAATACACAGCTTATTGCCGTCAACTATTCTATACGAAAGAGATATAACCGAGAAAGTTCTACAGCTTGTTAGGTATTTGGAAGTGTTTGGACATCCCTACAGATCCCAAGAGGTTAATACTTCCATAAACTTCTCTAAGCAGGTGCCTCACATATGGCTAAACAGAATGAAGCTTTAACACTTTGTTTCTCAATTTAATTTCAAACTATGGCACCAGCGTTCAATAATGTCCCTTTTTTTTCTCATTAACATGTAGTATTTCTGAACAGTTGGCAGAAGGTGTGAGAATGGATTTTCTAATAAGGAAAAATAGTTTATAATCAGTTACATTAAAAAAACAAGTGAATATGGAATGATGTACAACTTAAATTGGAAGTATTTCTTCTATCATATTATTCAGTTACTTACTATTTTTTTTTATTTATAGCTGTGATTAGTATTTTTTTTTGCTTTCCTGTGCTGGTTTATTTTTGGAGCACACAGTGATAGCAGTTCAGAAACAGCCAGTTAAGCTTACACATTGAAGTACACAGAACTCCAGTGTAACCTGTGGGGCTACTTGCAAAGCAGGGCCATAATCACTCCATGAAGTTTGCTAGATATTATTAATGTACATTTGACATCATGTTTAATTCAAAACTCATAAATGTTTAATAGAACGCTACTGTACTCTGTTTACATAAAACCATCAGCATATATTTATCACGCAACAAAAGGCAATTAAGGTAGATACTTTGACAAGATCATGTCAGTGTTCCAAGTTCCACCAGAAGTCTTCAATGTTTAGACATTGAAAACTCCATGAAAGCAACAATGATCATTGTGGTCTGCATCACGGACTGCTGTGAGGGAAGGTGGATTTTTTGCATTTTCTTTCTGCCTGATTCCCCACACCTTTGCCACCATGGGGAAGCAGACAATGCAGGGACAGCAGGCTGTGCACTTCTTCCATCCATGGAGGACGCTCAGGAAAATTTGTTTGTAAAATGGTCTACTGTTTCTTTGTTTCTTTTCCAAATTGCATCCATTTAGCTCCTAGGCTGCTCGAAGGTTGACTAAAGGGTGTCGACATGTGTCAGGGTGCACTTTTCTGAGAGCAGAATGTGCTGGGATGCACAGTAACAAGCAGTGGAGTTACTCATTCTCATGATCAGCACCTTTGCACCAAACACCACCCAAACTTCTGTAATGATCTTATGTGCAGCTTCTGCTGAGATCAGCATGCACAGCAAGTTCAGTTTGTGTTGTTCAGTGCAGCAGTGCTCCCACTGGCACAAACCACGCACAAGCCCTTGCCCATCCCAGCAGAGAGGAATGAAAGAAGCAACATGGAAGAGAGAAGTCAGTCACAGGAAACAGAGGTCAGATGATGGAGAAGGACGTAACTGGGACAAGGATGGGGAGAAAACTGTGCAGAGCGTGCTGGAGCAGTCTTAGGTGGCAGAGACAAAAGCAGGAAGGAACAACTAGTAAGGGAATTTGGAAAGGAGTAAAAATGGAGAGGCTGAAGAGGAGAGGGCATCATACAGAAATCAACAGACAAATCCAGTGCATGGGCTGGGAAGACTCCCAACCTCCTCTACGCTTTTTTCCATCACTTCATTTCATTATGCAGTGACATTTGACAGAGAAAAAATCCTGATGTTCTCCCTCAGTACCATGTAAGTAGGAGGCCAAAACATGGGAGGAGAAAATAGTCTTCCTCACTGTAACCCATATCCTGCCTGCCGTCCACGTTTGGAAACCTGGGTTACTAAAACATGCTGATTATCACTCCTAGTGAAAGAAATGAGAAAATAATGTCCTTCTGAAATTTTTATTCTCTAGTTGGAAGAAAAAAGAAAAACTTGTCCTGGAAAGATTGTTTCACTAAAGTGTCTCTTTGAAAGGAAAATGAGAGGAAGGAAATGATAATAACTGAGTGTGGCTGCCACTCTTAGGCCACTGCTCCCAGGGCTGCTAAATAAAGAGGCATGCGGAAAGCTGAGCACTAGGAAGTACTAAATGGGATGGACAACTGCCCAGCTGGTTTTTGTCCTTACACCCTGAATATTTGTACCTTATCTGACTGAGGAACAGAGTTGGTGTTTTTTAAAACCAAATCAAATTGAATAAAGAAGTAGTTTTGTCATATGAAGCGTTTCTTGCATTGTTGGAGAGGGACTCTTCGTTAGGGACTGTAGTGGTAGGACAAGGGGTAATGGCTTTAAACATAAACAGGGGAAGTTTAGGTTAGATATAAGGAAGAAGTTCTTTACTGTGAGGGTGGTGACGCACTGGAATGGGTTGCCCAAGGAAGTTGTGAATGCTCCAACCCTGGTGGTGTTCAAGGCCAGGTTGGACAGAGCCCTGGGCGACATAGTTTACTGTGTGGTGTCCCTGCTCATGGCAGGGGGGGTGGAACTAGATGATCTTAAGGTCCTTTCCAACCCAAACCATTCTATGATTCTACGATTTTGTTGGGATTTGTCAAGCTTGTATTGAAACTTCGGTTTCAAGAAAATACATTTTATTTGCCTACCTTTCTGTAGGAATTTCTCTAAATCTTTACAGTCTGCTCTGACTGGTGGCTGCTTCTTGTCTAAAGATCTGATATATATCAGATTTCTCAGATACTGTAGATGTTGCAGTACCAGATTTTCTTTTTGAAAGCAACACATGTTGAAGTCAAAATTCAAAGGGCTTCTTTCCCAGTGCGGTATCCTAGATAGCATTTGGAGACATCTGCTGAGAGATGAAACCATGACATATGGTGTGTGCTCAGCAGGCATTTTTAATTAGACCTAAACTTTTGATTCTGATTCATTCTTTTGTTTGTGATACTTTTGGAGAGTCATGGCATTACCTTTCTGTTTCTGTAACAAGGGGAAAGATGACTATGTACATCAGATCAGTCAACCTGCATAGACCACCCAACCAAAATGGACTGAATTTGCCCTACTATTTGTCACTGCCCATATGGAACTCACAGCAAAGCTCAAACTGGCAGTATGTTTTTAAAAATGACGTGTCTCTGACTGGTTATGCATATTTTGAATGCACGCATCCTTCCAGATTCAAGGGGCCAGAATCACATAGATGAACCAGAGATAAACGTAAGAATTTGCACATTCATAAACACTCAGAAAGCTGATGTGTTTTGAGACAGCCCAAAGAGACTGAGGCTTGCATAACTGTTTACTTCCCAGGAGCTGGACATCGCTAGAACTAAAAATGAGATCGCCATTCCCATCCTCCCTAGTACCTGATGCATTCTGACTGCTCTTTTCCTTAAAGAGGAAAAAGGATATTTAATGTTATCTTTGCAGATTGAAGTATGGATAGAACCACTAAAGGACAGTAAAAAGATATGTTTGGCAAGTTTAGATCCTTCAGCTTGAACTACTTAGGGGTGGTAAGGTTATAAGGAATTAGCTTCTGCCTTCCTCAGCTGGTTTAAGAACAATGTGTTTAAGAATGATGAGTGGCACTTTACAAGTAGATCCAGCCTTAAGAGGAAGATTGGAGAGGCTCAGCTTCACTTGTATTAACAAGACATTTCTATAAATATTCCTGGAGAGAGATGTGGGAGCAGTCAGTGGCTGCAGTCCAGAGGCAGGCTAGGCATGGGCGACAGGAAAGATGCTGTCCTGGGAGCAGCGGTGGCTGGGCTGGGAGGACAGGGCTTGGCCTGGCTCCAAGCTGGCTGGGCAGGCAAGTAGGGATCTGGCCCCTATAGATATTTGCCTCTGGAATTCCAGAAAGACTCTTCCCTGGGTACACATGCTGCTCTGCACGTGCGCACGGACACCTCTTTCCTGAGGGTATACTGTCACCTTTCTCCCCGAGAACTGGCTGCTGCATTCCACTCTTGTCAGCAACAGACCCCTCTCCTTCAGATTCCCATCATATTTTTAGTCCAGCACACATTTCTGTTGACCCATCCAGTTTACCTGGGTTTTTTTTTTTCATTTCAGCCAATGAGCAGAATATACTGGATAAAGTAAAATAATTCTGGAAGATAGCTGGAGTATTGACTGTGCTATGACTGTGATATCCATCAATATTATTCAAATACAAAACCTGTGCCTGATGGTGATCTTCCTTAAGTTTCCAGGCATAGGGAAGCCAAGAGGTAGAGCTTCATCAGAAATTTTACCTAGATAGTGGTTGGGAGGTTTGGACTTTGCTTATTTTTGCATGAATTTTGCTGTAGTACTTGTATACTGCTAATTGGATTGTAGATGTAAGGGTGCATAGGCCATTTCTCAGCTAAAGAAAGGTATTTGTTTTCAGGATATTTTCCAGTAGATTTTCAAAAAGAGCAGCACAACGTTTTGCCATTTTCTTTGAAAACATTTTCTTTGCCAGTCCATAAATCTCACCATTAAAACTTTTTTCCTTTGATGTCATTCACAGTCCTCCAGTTTAAGTGTTTGGTTTAACACTTTTCCCCATAAATTCATCTAAATACATTCATGTTGACCGACATCAGGGTTTCACCAGCTGAGGTCTGTACACGTGTACTTGCCACCTTTGGCATCCTCTTCCGGTTCAGACTGTGATCATGACTTTAACAGAGAAATGGAGGAAGCTTTTCCATATAAACAATTTGGAGGTAGCTGCAGGCATGTGATTTGGGTAGATGTCTCCCTGCAAACAACCACATATGAAAGGGAATACAGAGTATGTCTGACTTGAAAGGGAAAATATCACTACATGAGCAGGTATCGTTTGGCCAGTAACATTTCTCCAGCACAGGGCTGTGTCTGGGAATGCGGGAGGAGCTTGCCTTAGATGCAGTGTAGGGCTCTCAACATGAGTATCAGATAATTGCATGGCGGCTGTGGCAGCTTGGCAGCTTTTCCTTGAACTCATGGGTGTTTCCCAACACAGAACTAAGAGCTTCTATGGCCCTGCTGCCACCAGCTGTCGATATCCCAGCATACTGGGTTTTGTGGATGTCTTTTCAACATCCTTTGGGTATTGAGATTTCCAGATCAAAACTGAGCGCTTTCAGATTGCAAACTCTTATCTCATTTTATGACCATAGTGAATGTCATGCATCTCAAATTTCCTTCTCTGATTGTATATGTTTGCTTTTGTCTTCCACATTAGATCTCTCAGTCTACACTTTTCTGAAATTAAAGGCCTTTTATTTCCTACTCATGTTTCTAGCCTACCTATACCTAATTGTTTTCCTGTTCATGGTCCAGCAAGAAGTTTCTGACATTTGATTAAATTCTTTGCACAATCTTACTTTATACGTGCTGTAACATCAGACAAGCAGACTCCCTTAGCCTTCTTCCTTTGCTTTGCTACAGTTTATCTTTACTTCTCCTTTGCCCTTTGTTAGGTCATTCTGACATTTTCCAGCCCATATAGTTGAACTGGTTGTACCAACTGTTTTAGATATTTTGAGCTACAACATGTCTATATGTGTAACAGAACCCACAGTAATTCTCAAAGAATTAAACTCTGATCAGCAATATATATATTGCTCTTTCTATTTTTAAATTTTAAAAAGTTAGTTTAGCTGCCAAAATGAATAATGGTTGGTGAGTTTTTATTGACATGTTAGCCTGGATCAGGTGTACGCTTTGAAAAAGGATCTCCCTACATTACCCTTTGGTTTATATCTCCAAGCAGTCTTGGAGCTTGTGAACTGGATGGCTTTCAGTTGAAACTAAGCCAGAAGATAACACCCTAGTAGTGCATCAGTGATCTCCAAACCGTGAAGAGGATTCATTCAATTTGTGAGACCCAGGTTGAACTAATTCAAAGTTCAGCCTTGAGATGTATCAGAACCTTGGCAAATTATTTTGCTGCATAAATCCACTCTTTCTAGGCCACATTGTTGGTAATGTAGATGGAGACATTGGTAGTTAAAAATCTGCTGCAACTGCCTTCTCCCTCGATGCCTTCTGTTCTTCTCTGACAGCGCTACTCAGCTGAAATATGGAGGTATACGCATTCAGTTCCAGATTTAGATATTGCTTACTGCATTCTCATTTTAAAATGAACTCGTGCTCTTCTAAGCTGGTAACTAATAGAAACTAATAGAACTAATAGAACTAGTGCTATTGCAAGCTCGTAACAGGCATATGTCACCTGAAAAGAGTGTATGTGCTTCAAAGTAGATAGATTATGCTCTGGTCATGTCAGCATTTGCCTATCTAAGCATTGTCGCTTGCTCTACAAAGAAGTTTTGCCAGAATAATAAAAAAAAAAAACAACCCAAACCCAACACACATTTCAAGAGTGTGTAGTCATATTGAATTTCTCTAGATAACTGGCTGCTTCTTTCTCCATCCAGCCTCAAAAAGTAGGAGGGATGTAATGAGGAAAGTAACTGCGAACTGTAGAGACCCTTTGCTGCTCTTTGTTTTGTTCAAAGTTGTACACAGGACATTAGTGTTTGCAGATGCTCTATAAAGATAAAAGGCAAAGGCCTAGATGGGAAGAAATTATGATCTGCATTAAATAGATGGTGAGCCAATTCTGCCATCAGTTACAGTATTGCAAAGCCTGTAAATTTCTTTTCATTGTTGGAATGAGATCATGGTTTGTCTTAAAGGAAATGAGAACTGATGAAAATTAGGGAACTGAGAATGCACTGGGAAAAAAAATACAACAAATAAGAGAGTGTGAAATAAATTACCAAAATAACAAAAAAGCAGAAAACTTTTATTCTTAGGAAGGAATTCAAAGGGACTAGAAAATGACAGGCTGAAACTTGTGATTCTGTAATTTGATCTGTGTGCCAACCTTGTGAGAAGTTAATCAATTCTAATGATAACATAATACTTCTCAAGAAAATAATGATATCTGTCTTTAGCAACTGTATTTGCTGTGGAAATGAAAGACTCCACCTTGAATTAGCATGAAGACAATCTTATTCAATTGTTCTTGCTTTTTCTGTTATCAAAGGAGATTAGATTTTCAGGCTGCGATCTCTCACCTCTTCACATGTTACCATAAATAATATTAGAAATGGAAGTAGAGTCTCAGCTACCCCTTTATTCCTCCCTGTCTCCCTCAGGGAAACCACAGGAGACAGTAATCAATTAAAAAGGTCAAAATGAGCAAGGTCAAATGGCTTCATTTACTGTGACTATTAATCTCAGTTACATGCATAAACTTTTTACATATGTGACCTTATCTTTTCCTTCAGCAAAGATGTGAGGCCTAATTCCCTCTCCTTTTTTTGTTTTTGTCTCTCCTTTTCCTCTCATTTTTGTATTTTTATCTGTTTCTGACTGCATTGGCATGAAGTACTACATACAGGGAACTCAGAATCAGGCCCTATTCTGTGCCACAGATAGGATGATATGCAAGAAAAACACAGTAATGAAATAAAATACCTGAATTGCAGATACTTAAAATTACTTTATCTCTTTTCTATTTCTTAGCTTTTTCATGTCAAAACAAGAAAGATTACCTGAAATATCAGTTAAGCAGGGAAATATTATCCTAATAAATGAGCATGCAAGTATGTGCCTAGTAAGTTATTTGATTAAACAGGAAGCTGGAATCCTATAGATATCCACAAATAAAGCCCCAAATCTAAATGACTGTATCGTTAGCTCATTTGTAAACTGTTCCAGATGTAAGATTTTGGCAGCTTTCCAGTAGGCTGGCTGCAGTCTGAGCTTTCCTGCATCCGCAGTGAGAACTGCAATGCCTGACTCTTCAAGGAAAAGCTCCACAGGGCTCATGACAAATTATATAAAGTAACAACCTGCCTGCCTGGTGAAGAGAAATTCAGACAGATCCCTGGGCAAAGAATGCCCTTTTTCCAGGGGCTAAGCTACAGCAGTTTGACTCTGGATGTGTGATCGATCTGCATTATGCACCACCCAGTGAAAGCCCCTCTGAGAAGATCATTTAGTGATCATATCAGGGACTCCACTGCTAGAGCCTTGGATGTTATCTGGAAAAACACGAGAGACAGACGACTGGCAGGTGAGAAAGGATATTACATAAGTATATTTTAAGATTCGGAAGGGACCACAATTAACAATGATAATTAGTGGTATCATTTGCATAACGTATCGGTGTCACCTCTAAGTATTTCTCCAGCTTTTTGTTTCTGTGTCATGCTACTTCAGTGCTATGCCTGTGCTGGAGCTGTGTCTGCTCCTTTAACAAGATGACATAAACATCAGTTAGAAGAAAAGGAGCAGAGAATTTTGGTGCGATATTATGGTGTAAACTCCTCAGACTGAAGTGTGCTGAAGCATTTTATTTTGCTGTTAGGTCAGACCCTGTGCTTTACTGCCGTGATGTGCTTCAGTGAGTTGCGTTACCGAGTGTTTTGCAGCCAAGGAGTGTGTCAGTTGGAATATCTGGGCTGTGCACTGAGCAATTACTGGTATTTCCTCTGGCAAGGATTTCAGTGCTGGGAGCTCCAAGTGAGTGTCAGGTATGCCAGAGCTATGCTTCTGAGATATAAATTACCAGCCAACTATATGGTTACAGTTCACATTTTTATTTTGACTTGCAAATACTCAAAAACTTGATGCAAATCCTAATAGAGGGCTGGAGAAGATAATTTAGCTTGCTTTATTTTCCTCATCTGTTATTGTCTGCTTCTTGTTCACCCTGCTGGGGTTGTTACTTTTATTATTGCACCATTTAGAGGTTTCAGAAAAGGCAGCAGAAATGCACAGTGGGTGTGACTTGCCAGAGGGATCACTTTGGTTTGTTTGTATACAGTGGGGGTGGCTTATCCGAGGGGAGGAGAAATGTGAATAATGATAAGATCAACAATGAGATAGATGACCAAGAGGCAGACCGTATGACTCACTAATGTAAACTGAACTTTTACAGCATTCTCCTGCATTTACGTTTTGGAGAAGTAAGAGCAGCTAAGTGCATAACAGACATTTGTGATGGCGCACCAATTCCAAAACTGATTATACCAGGTAATCAGGCAGTGAGCAATCATGGCCTGTAAGGACACACAGGGGCAAAAACCTGTTTTAAATTAGAGCAACTCATAAAAACCTCGTTCTGTCCATTGTGTTTGTTAGTGGCTGGATCAATTCTGTGCCTGTTTGCATGGATGTCAAACGACACTGAGTTCCCTGGGCAGAGAACCTCAGCTTTACCACTGTTTTACAGTAAAGCCTCATGGTCACATGAGATAGGGACATTACATTTACTTTAATGCTCAACAGTTAGTCACAAACATGGCAGTGTTATGAAAGTGCTGGACATTAACCTCTCTTCCATGGCAAACTGAACCAGGCAGACAGTCCGTTTTATCTCTCAAAGGTGAGTTAGAAAATTGGACTTCTTTGGTCATTTAAAGACTGCAGGGCATGGAGCAGCAGTCACAATGCAGGCCCTGATCTTTAAGACATTGCTGGAACTCCGCTGGAAGGGCATTGAGAAGGAAAAAATTCTGAGTAAAGAGTCATGGACATTACACAAATCTATAAAAGGGAAGCTGGTGGGGCCAAGTCAGCCTTTGCTTAATCTGCATGTTGCCTGGTCAGCTGGACACTTGTTTGGCCTGGCATTCGTTTCCATTCCACCTGCTAAAGATGTTTATGTAAATGCTTTGAAGTGAGCTTTTTAGTTTATTGTTAAGTTCAGAATGGCATTTGCATCAGCAGACTCCAAGTACCTCTGGCCTGTGTCCACGTAAGATGACTACTACCAACTGTCTTATAAAATTGCTTTCCTCTCATCAGTTCACATAGGAAAGCATATAATGACATGTAATTTATACCTTCTGTATGTGACCTACGTATGAAAATATGCAGGTTTTTCAGGATCCAGAAAGGCCTTGATAATCGTATGTATTTAACTTTGCATATGATTGTCAAACATTCGGGGGATAGACAACAGCTAATTATATTTCTTGAGACTCTGTCACATTCCTAGAAATAAGGAGCGAACGTGAACCCTCTAGCCTCTTTAGCTGTGCTGATAAGGGGCAGCATGTTTTTAGTCTACTTGGCAGATGGTTATGAGCCGTCACAGTTTTTATCAATACAAAGCATAGATGTTAGAGGACCCTTAAAAGCAGTGACAGGTCCATTTTCCAGGCTGTGCCAGTGATGTAGGCTTGTCAGTCCAGTAGTATATTTGGGCTGCTGTCAGTCAGAAACTCAGAAATCATCGGGCTAAACCCCCAATAAGCAGTGCAATATGTAATTGGAGTAGATATCAGGGTGTATTCCTGAAAATACTTCATTAATAACAGAGATTCAGGAAGAGAAACAAAAGAGCAACAAGTTTTGTCACTGTTCTGTTTGTTCTCTGGAATATCAGCAGTTTAAACTGCTGACTACCTAAAAATGGTAAAGAAAGGTCACAACACTGAAAGAAGAAATCCACTTAGATCAACAATTTGTGTTATCAGGACACACCTTTTAAAAAAGCACATGATATTTTCAAGAGAAAGAAGAAAATGTGAAATATGCATTCTTCATGGCATGTTCAAGAAAAAGTAATGTTTTGCCTGTAGAAAAAACTCCAGCCTGCACACAGAAATAGCAGATCATGCAATATAATCTGATATAATCGTTGAACAGGCAGTACTATCTACCTCCTAAGTAGGAAAAATATTGTGGAAAATATTTTTGCCATTAGATCATGTAGTCTTAATGGCACAAAAGAAAGATAGAATTAGTCTTGAACAAAAAGAATCAAAAGTATTTATAGTGCTATTAACATTACGTGGAACTAAAAGACTGTAGCTAAAGATGCTTTGATTTTGAGTGGGCACTATAAAGGGATACTAATGAATATAGATTGTCCTGTCAGATGACCTCTGCATGCTATCCTACCCTGGCCATGATGGAGTACCGCAGAGCAGCATCCTCATATTGCTTTTGAACCCTAATACCAGGACTGAGTTACTGTATGTGCTGCCTCATCACATGGTAGAACGACCTGTGGTTCATCCAGCTAGGGATAAGCGCACTTGTATAAATATGGTATATTATTATACCATATTATGGGATATTGTTACTATTGTAAAGAAAATCTAGACACATGTTTATAGTCATATCTGGTCATATTAAGTGTGGAAAATGAATCACTACATAAATCACTAAACATAATGGAAACATTTTCAATTGCTGGAACATCAATAATGCCCAGTAGAGATGGGATACAGTTTGGGGCAATGGAATGAACAGCAAAGAATAAGAGGACAGAATGACACTCAAGTTGCCAGATTCCCTAAATGGACAATATGAAAACTGTTAACTTTTCCTGTTACTACATTCATAAGAAATAAAAACATTTCCTTGGGAATTCCCAGTTTATTCTCTTTTAATGATGTCAGGTCACATCCTCGGCTGGGAAGAAAAGCACATTCTGGCTTTTTCAGTGCACAGATCTCCCAACAGAGACCAGGATTTTATGCACAAGAAGGGCAGCAGTGTGGAGTGAGCTTCCCCAGGGCATGGAAGCATTATTCTCAGCTCTGAAATGTACATACCCTCCAAAGTATCTTGTAGAAAACATGGTCAGACACTGAGTACAACTGACTACTCATATGCCTCTCTTTTAATGTTTTGGGTTGTTTTTTTTTAATGATGTAAGAGGTAAATTTTCTTCTGAAATATCTGGTATTATAATAAAAAAAATAGAATGTGTAGACTAGGTTTGGTGAATCACTGCTAGTTTTGCTGCAGTGGTTTAGTAATCGAAAATCTGGGGGAAAACATTGCTTATTTGGTATTTTAAAAGTAAACCTTCAACTTTTCTATTTGCAATTGTTTATTATTTATTATTTTCAATTATGTCAATTTTTTCTTAATTAAATTTCACTAAAACTTCATAATATTTCATTTACGCCAGGATTAAATTCATTTTGTAACTTTGGCTGACTAAAAATAAAGTGGGCTTTTGCCATCCCTCGTTTTCTTGGTTTTGTTTCCTGTTAATTGCCAAAGAAATGAAGGATGACTCATTTGCAAAAATCTGTAACAGACCACTTCTGATTATTCCTACTTTGCTAGGGTTGGAATCACCTGGAAATATTATATATGTCCTTGTAAGTTATTGCTAAAGACGTAGCCACAGAGACAACTCTGAAACTGCAGAAGAAGTAATTCCATCAAACAATTTTTTTTCCATTTAGATTCCTTTCAGAAGACCATCAGTCAGCTTTTATCTAGTTTTCATGTAAGTCAAGGCTGGCTTAATTTTGAATCTATTTATGAAGAGTTTCTTTGCAGGCCCCTTTCAGTAGACCTTTTATTTTTGAATTTACGATGATTAGCTAGAATTATATCATTATTTAAATTTTTCATAGTACTGCCATATCAATCTTTGCATAACTTGCCGAGATATCTGTGACATACTATCTGCTTTTGCTGATGGCTAATTTGTTCTCCATTATGAACAACCCAGTATTTCCACTGGATTTCTAATTCCTCTTTTCTCTTATTCTTTCCCCTTAACTTTGATGACTTAAAACGTGCCTTTTTACAGATTGCAAAATCATTCTTTAAAAAGTCTCAGCTGTTGCTTATACTTCCCTATATATATGTAGCTAACTATAGGAAGTAAAGGAAGTAAAGAAAGGTGTTTTCATCCTTGGGAAATTTTTAAAGCCCCAGGTTAAGTGTTTTGAATTACATTTTACCTGTCCCTAGAATTTATATTGATGTAGAACAGAAATTACTGCTTTAAGTGTTTGCTTTGTTCTGAGATTGGAGAAAGATATACAGTGTGTGTAGGTGAAATAAGGTTTTAGAAAATACGTATGTTGCAAAACTTGAGACCACTTGTTATATATAGCTTCAAATATATCACTGTTTGGCTATAACAGCATTTTTAGGAAATTACTGACCCCCAGTCTGGAGACAACCTCCTATAGTTTTGGTGCTTTACTAAGGTAATTTTACAAATGTTAAAGATAGCCACTGGCCACAAGGTAGAGAATGACCAGGTATTGATATGTACCTGTAAAACAGGCTTGTAAATGGAGTTTAATTTATGTAAAAGAAATAGGAAAATGTAAACAATTGTCTAATAGCAAAAGAAGCTATTTGTATAATAAAGCAGATAACGCATATCCAGTGCAAAACATTAATTATTTTGGTTGAAAGGTTAAATATGTTTATAATGGTAAAGTTTACTCCCTTTAAGAGTGTTAAAGAGCTTTTTTGTTATCCATGTAATTACTAAACAAGTTTGTAGTGTAAGTAATTATTTTGAGAAAATACCAGTTTCATTCATGTGATTTATAATTCTTCACATCTTTCAAATTCAGACATCAAGTGTAATCAGAAATAATACATTTAATATGCTGCATATACATGTCTATTTTTAAAAAATATTGCCACCCTAAATTTCCAATAAGTATATAGAATATTACACGCCCTTTTTTAGCACTGGTGTTTTTATCGTGGAATGACTGGAATTCATTTAAGACAAAGTCCTTCAGTCAAAATCCTCATTCTAAAGGGCAATTGGAATTAAATGACTCATTAGGTTGTTATTCCATGTTCTATTTTTTAATTTCTCACTCTATATGAAAATGTAGAGAAGTGCCAGAAAGATCATAGCTGCCTTTAGCATGATTCTGTTGGTGTTTATTTTCAGTTGCTGGAATGTCTTGTTTCCAACACCCTCATGCTTCTAATTTGAAGTCTGATACTAATAGAGATTGAAGCACTCACAGACAAAAAAAGTGTGCATACTCTATCGTCTTATATTTCTAATGGGTATTTTCATATGGCAGAATAAATTGCACCATTGGGGGACTGAACACTTGGAAAGTTTTATTTATGAGCTTCACATTTTCCTCCATTAGTGAAATTTAAAACATGTATTTATTTCATGGAGTTCCACCATCATTTCTGTAGTCAGGCTACAACAATGACACTGTTTTGTCCAAGTTTACAATAAGAAGTACACAGTATGCTAAGCGTATTATAAAAGTGGTCGCTACAAAATCCTCACGCATTCAAGTTACAACAGCTGGAGGGTATTATGGAAATACACCCTTTTCTCAGCATTCTGTTTTTCCACAGTCATCATAGCCAATTCTAGGACAGCACCAATCATACAGCAGCCCCATGTTCTGTCTTGTGCCTGGCATTTTAGGGATGTGCATAAGAGGAACTCAGCCCCAGGACACTTTAACAATTAGGAATTTTTAGAAATAACTTTGCGGCTTTCTTGGAGACTCTGAACTGATTCTTTATAAGCATGGGCCAAGGAGGGAGGGAGCATACCCAGAGCAGCCCACAAAACATGCCTGAGAGGAACTGAGCAGTCATGTGCCTCTGCAAATGGAGAATGAGCACCTGAACATGAAAAACACCACCATTCTGTCAGGCAGCTTAGACATGAGGGGAAGTTAAAAACCAATACACCTGGCAACCACCTGTTAGGAAACCAGCCTCATCATTTATTCTTTTCAGCATGCAAGGCTTGTATGTGGTACATGTTCTCAGATGGGGATTAAAAATGAGCAAGAAAGATGAAAATTATGGTCTGATTTCCCCAGGCCCAACTTCATAATTCATCATCATGGATACTGTTAAACTCTAGTCTTAAATGCTGGATACCACAAGATAAGTAGCATTCTATCTCTGCTAGAAGTGCCTCCTTATGACAGACAACCAGGAGGCCTCATCTTCTGCTCTTTGAACATTCATATGCATTTCCCAAAAGCACAGGATCCCAATACCCAGACCCAGCTCCTTAGACTGTATATTCTTTCAGCACCGAGCAAACATTTTGTGCTTTTGAAAGACCATTATGTATTTGCAATATTCCTAAAAACTGCTGAAAGTGCTGAACTGTTTTGTGTCTCATTGTTTGGAAGGAGCCTTGCTCACAAAATATTTCAACTGCTACAGTTGTGCTAACATCTGGACATCTTCCTTACGTCAGAGGTGGATGATGAGATCCAGATGCTATGACTTACTGATGTTTTCCTTAACTTCTTAGCAGTTTTGTCTTTGTTTTGTTTACCAACTGCAACTTCTTAACTCCAATTCACATATGTGAGTGTTACGGGGGACAGTGGGGAGAAGAGCTGGAAAGAGGGGGGCAGCCGGAGAAATTAAATTAATGTTTGGCCTAGATTCAAAAAAACTGATTTCTCTTATTACAATGTGCTGTTCCAGGATATGCAGCCTGTGGGAAGGTTAGCCCCAGATGATAGGAAGCATTTTGCTGAGCTGCTATTTTCAGTAAAAATAAGCTATAAGATTGGCTAATTATGTTCTAATTTAAGAGTAAACAAGCTATGAAGACAACAGGAAAGAAGGACGTAAGATAATATTGATGGCAACCTCCTGAACTTTGCATTTACAATCATGCTTAAACCTAACTGTCGTATAGAGAATATTTATTATACTGAGGGAATGCCACTACTGCAGCAGACACAGAAGGGAGCCCAGTTACGTTGTAGGCCACACATTAGGAACTAGCTGAATACTTCTTTTGAGGAAGATGTTGGCAATAAATGGAGTACGGAAAAAATAAGAAAAAGAATCCAAGCAGCTGTATAGTATCTCTATGGTAATAAATGCTTTATACATTTGCTAATTTTATATGATAGAATTCCACTTACAAGGATTTAAACCATTTCCAAAGGCTAGTTCCACCAGATTTTTTCCCACTGAAAGCAGAACTAGTGCAGGCATAACCGCTTTCCTTGCAATGCAGAACCCATGA
The DNA here is from genome assembly GCF_000696875.1 of Nestor notabilis. Taxonomy (NCBI): domain Eukaryota; kingdom Metazoa; phylum Chordata; class Aves; order Psittaciformes; family Psittacidae; genus Nestor; species Nestor notabilis. The sequence goes on from NW_009937671.1 coordinate 122,650, forward strand.
AGAGGCTGAAGTGAATTTTCAAAAACTGGCTGAACTTGTATTATGCATTTTATGTAGCTCTACATTTAAATCTGGAGAGAGAAGTGAAAGAGAGAAATATCAGAGCACATTGATTGATTTACTAAAATTCACTAAATGTTGCAGCGTCCTTAGCACTGTGTAGGAAACTGAGGTCAAGTCCTGTTTTGAAGAGATCGTTATCTGTAAAACAATCACTGTGAGTGCTCACTGGAAGGAGATTAATTCAGAAGCCATATGTATATATTTATTACATACTCAAAAAAAATGCAGTGATCACTCAGACCAGTCCAAGCAGAGAACTTATCAGTCCACTGAATTTCTTCCTTTACCAGCTTGCAGGGACCCAAGGAGGACCAGGGCTCTGTGGGGGAATATGGGAGGATAAAAAATGGGCCACATTCTCCCAGTGCAAGAACTATCTCAATGTACTAGAGGTTGCTCATTGATATTGGTATTTCTAGGCTTTGAGAAGGTCAATTAGCAGTATAGTTAATTTTTGGAGTTATAGATATGTTTGTCTGAGGGTGCTCAATGTGCACATATCTGTGTTAATCCTATACAGAGGCAGCTAATAAAAATAATAGGAAAGGAATGTTTAGACATATTCTACTTCCAAAAGGTAAATCAAACATACAAAAAAGAATGAACAAAATAAGAAATGGGTAGCAGCTAGTCACTCTGTTATTGGACAGCAAAAAAAAAAATAGTGTAGCACAAGTAGGTAGTAATATCTGAGAAGGAATTTTCAATGTAATACATTAAAAATTTGCGACCACATGTGCATAGAGGTTGTAAGGTATGATTTTGTGACTTGATCCTTGGCCATTCCCCTTTTCTCATCTGCTTTGACTTTAGCTGCATCTTTAATTTCTCATGTTCTCTTATGTGATAACAGAATAGAGCCCATCCATGACTGTAACTTTTGGATTATAATACTAATTATATAATTTATACTAATATAAATTAGAGTGGTTTATGTTTTGCAGTTTCTGGCAAACAGAGATGAGAGTTTACACATTTTTCTGAGGGAAATTGCTCAATAGAAAGCCAGTTGCTGGAAAGGTGTAGGGACAAACAAAAACCTGCATTCTGCTTTTCTCCTGTGCTTTCACTTTTTCAGGTATCTATTGCGCCTCTTTCTGTCTGTTGATGCTGTAAAAGGCTTTTAGTCTCTATTACTATTCTGAGAAGTTCGTGTTCAAATTTTGCAGAATCCATTCAGAGTTTCTGCCTTGTTATTCTTGTTACTTGATTAAGCTCTATTTTGGCAGCCATCCTACAGTAGCAAAGTACATGCCACCTGAGCTGAAGTAACAACTGGCCTGCCTTGGTGAGCCATAAACACAAAGGGATTGGCACATGCCTTTGCCTGTCGTATGACAGAACATCTCAAGGCATTAAACTGGCTCTGGTCAAAAGACTGAGGGAAATGGAAATTTGTGTTGTCTGGTGTATACTTTATAGAACATTAAATGTACAAGATGTTCTTGTTTGCTTGGTTCATTAATCTGATATTCTTCCAGGCAGCTGAATCGTTGAACTACAGAATTTTTCCCTTTGAAAGGCTAGGCAGTAAGCAGTTTTCTTCCAGTCATGATTTTTGTATAACATGTCTTCTTATCTGCACTTGTGCTTTGCAATGTCATTTGCACATCTTTGCAGTCAGTGTTCAGAGTTGAGGGGACAGAGACACTGCTGTGAAGTGTTCCCAGAAGGCTGGTACAAAAGAAGCCTGGCCTCAGTCTTTTATTTTCTCTTCACATCTGTCACTTGTCAAACATCTCTGTTTTGCCCTCAGACAGGTATGCAGCTTCCTGGTGTGCTATATTTCTCTTGATATTCTAGCTCTCACTACTACATGCCTACTTCTGTTCATCCTGAACACTTTCATTTAAAGATGGCAAATGAAAGCTCCAAGCATGTGAGATTCCTCTGCTATGATGTTTCTGCTGATCAGTAGTTCAGCAAATATTTCTGGGTTCTGTTGAACCCTTCACAGAGAAGAACTTCAGGGAGCACTGCCAAACACAACCATGTGCTAAAATGACCACAAAGCATTAAGTTTTTCAGTGCAAATGAAAGCAATTTTCCTGAGCAACCTGGTAAAGAGGGTTTTACTTCACTCTCAATTAGGTTGTTAAAGAGTAATCAGTAATTTGGAAAAAACAAAACAATACATTGAGTGATTTTGCTGGAAGAGAGTTGAGACGAAAATGAAAGTTTGGTAGGTTTCAAAAGCAAAGAAACCTTGGATATAAATACTAAGTTGCATAAATCAAGCAGAATACTGATTTTTTGCTGCTTTTAACCTGGTGCAGTGACAGAGATTCATGTAATGGATCTGAAGAAATAAAACTCTAATCTTGTCCCTAACATGTTCCTAATATACTGCCTCATTGTGCAGAACCAGGAGAAACCAGATTGTGATCAGACATTTATGTTGATGAATTTGTTTGGTTTTCTGCTGTAAGAATTTGCTGACTGGACATACTCATAATTCTAGCACTTTGATACAGAAGTGCTCACCATATTCTTCTGCATACCTCATATTTTAGAAACCTAAGAACCTAATGAGACTTACGCCGTTGATAAAATCCTGACTTTCAGTCTTGTAGCCAGAATTTGAGATTTTTTTCACTGTTGTATCAATGAAGAAAAGGAAAATTACATTTCTGTGTGATTTTTTTCAGTCTTGTGTATATTAATACATACATACATTGAGATATTTGTGACTCTTGCTGTGTTGATTGGCCTTTTGGATTTCTATAATAGGGAGGAGTGAATGAGATGAGCATTCTTAAGTAAAAATAACGCTGTAATTATAATTTTCAAGGTTCTCTACTAATGATTCTTCCTTACCTTTAGATCGAATTTTGGGGTCAGTCCAGAGCCCCCTCAAAGCTTTTTGTTGTGGATTGTGAGTTCATCTTTTGCATCTCAGGTCATATGGAATAGCCATGGTTCCTTAGTAGGCCAAAAAGACTACTATGATCAACAGCTCTAACCTTCTACATCATAAATGCCATAAAATCCCACACAGTAACTTGCACATTATTTGAGAAAGCTATGTATTTTATTTTAAAGAGTTCAGATATTTACTTTCTGAATTTTCATACTCCAGTAATAGCTTTTATAATTTGATTTTGAGTCTTTTGTTCATTGGAAGATAAAATTATCTGTGGTCTGCTAGGACCCTCAAGCAAGCACTCAGATACTTCAAGCAGGAGGCAAAATGACTGCACAAATATTTATCACTGGCATCAGCACAATTATTACAGAAACACAGACCCTCTGGCTTCTTTCCAAGTCATGGTAGCTTTTAAGAAAACTTGAAGCCACTTTTCAATTTGAATCTGTTCTTTGAAAAGACTTGGTAAAATCTGTTCCATTTCTTATGGGCATAAGTTGTCATCTATACACTCTAACGGTTTGACCTGCAACCTGACATAGTAAAATACTAGATATGTTTGCTTTGTATCATTTCAAATGAAACCTCCCTCTGTACCTGTTAGAAATTTAGAAGTGCAGTGAAGTCTGTGCACAGTTATGTTCCACGGTATTTAAACCTTACAGAAGCTGACCAATTAATACCTATGGTATAATCCTCTAGAGTTTTTTTTTTTTTCATCTGGACAGATACGCAGAACAGTTAAAAAATGAACACTCAGTGAAAATGAAAAAATTAGAGATTAGATTAGAGATGAAACATCTCAATTTTTTGATTGAATAGTAGATATTGCTAACTTAGTTGGGAAGTTTTGTAAGTATCTTATAAGAAAGTACTGGATGTAAAGTAATAAAGTTAGATGATCTCAAATGGAAATACTTTTCATTGCAGAGAATTTAAATAGCCTATGTCTTACCAGAAGCAAGGGATTTTGCTGATGTGAAAGCAACAATAACTTCACTAAGGAAAGAATGTAGTCTAACAGAAAAAGATGAACAACTTGAAGACAGGTATTTTGATGAGATTTCAAAGATCAATAAAAGGATAGTCGACATTTCTCAATCTTTCCAACTACCATGAGAAGTATAAATAATTCTGCAAGCCTGCATAGAAAAGCTTGTAACTTGTACCCTTGCACTTAACAGTCATTGCAGCATTTATGGGTGACCATAAAACCTAATTCCTTTCCCAGTATCCTGCTATCTGAATTCCTATATTGTTCTATCATCCCATCAGATCTATGTGTTTAAGAACAGAAATAATGACAATCCCCTCTCTTTCTTTATTTTTCTTAGACTGCAGAAAGCAGTAATTACTGAAAAAAAAACTTGTTTTACTTCTTTCATGAGTCCATCTTCTTCTTCCAAATTTTAATTAGTAGTATATCTAATACTTCTTTTGCTCATAAGACATCTTATATTGTAATGTCACTGGGGTTAGCATCCTCAGACAGCCCATTTGAAAGTTGAAACCAGTAGTTTCTGATCCCTGAGCCCACCACTGCTTTTAATAAGATCTACTGAAGCTGTTAGGAATTAAAGGTCATTACAGCTTTGTGTGTATTTGGGCTATTTGGCAAAATTAGCTTGCCATGGTGGCCTGATGGGTAATGATGAGCACATCTGGTTCCATTTCTTTGGAGCTACGACAGCAAGATGTAATTTCAAACATGAGGTTTCAGTATCCACCACCTGGGGAAACCTCCACAGGGATTTAACTCTTCTCTGCCCCCTTTATTTAAGATCATTCACTCCAGTTCTTCCTTTGTCTTCAATGCATCACACCATTTAATTCCCATTATTTCAGTTTTCTGCCAGAGGCCAGTTCATAATATTAGGTACAAAATTGTTTACGACAAGGATAGAAAAGAAACATGTGTTCCTGAAATGCCTGGAAGAGGTGCTGAGCACTCTCTGATAATCTCTTTATACAGTGGCAGTGCTGTAGATGAAGTTTTACTTGAGGACAGAGGATTCATAGCAATAAGCAAAACTGACTTTTTTTTTTCTGAATGGCAGAAATCTTTTAAATCATATAATGTGTTGCAAAATAGATCAGAATTAGACCAGCAGGAAAATTTATCTTAAATAAATTCTTACTTAAACAAATGAGCTAAAGATTTTAGAAACTATGATTTTTATGTATTTTATTTCTATAAAACTGTATTCTAAAGATAGTACAATTAAAATGTCAACTCCAGTACAAAATAAGCATAACAAAAAAAAACAAAACCCCACAGATTAAGCATATTTTGATTACACAGTTTCTTGGTGTAAATATATGTGTAATTACTTTTGTTATGAAAACAGTGTCAAATGTAAAGTATTACTAGATCTACCGTTCAGTACATCTTATACTTATCTATTATTTTGTTGTTATTTGTTTTGCTAGTCACATTGAATTCAAATGGCTTGAGTGGAAATGAGGGGCAACACAGATGTTTGGCTATATGTAGGAGTACACCAGAATTTCCACTGATATTTTCCAGTGTTCTCAAAGCAGATAGATAAGGTTAGAATGCACACCTGCCTGTTTGGCCATTAATGATTACTAGAAAGCATGAGAAATATAAGAAAATATTAGTCAGAAATAAAAAACAGGAATAGTTTCATGGGACCAAAACTAACTTATACCAGTTCTTGAAGAAAAGACTACATTTTATACCCAGCAAGTGGAGGCTTTTTATCTTTTGTTTCAATTATTTCCATGTTGCTAAATCACCATGAGAGCTAGGGAATTGCAACACCTTCTCCTGTACATTAAGCAACGGAACTAAAGTCTCCATGTGGATTTATTGTCTCTTTCTTCTTCCCATTTGTGTGAATGCTGGCATAGGATTAAACTAAAGGCAAGATCAAAACAGGCACCTGGACTCTGGAAGCAGAAAGCAAGAAGTCATCACCGCTCTTGCAGGGAATCCCATAAAACTGTATTTACAAATTTCAGGTTGTTAATCACCATCAGCCACCACTTATCATACCTAAAAAGTCATTTCACCCATCCTGGGGTGTGGCAAAAGTATGATGCTTTTACCAGAAAGGTGCCCTAACACAGTTTTTTGAAGAAAACCCAAACAGAAGACTGATACTCTTGGGAAAAGAGGAAATGGAAACAAAATTCCTATACTGAGGCTGAATCTACTCTGCCTGACTGAGACATACTCTCCAATTTGCCTGAAACTTCCCACAAATTTCTCATGAAATGTTTGCAACCTCTCGAAAAAAACTGCAGTCTCAGAGGAATTTGGTTTTGTAATACTGAAAACACTGCTTCTGACCCGTACAAATAAAGCAGTATTTTGGAACTAAGTCATAACCAGAAAAGATTAACACTTCCCCCTTCCCCTTTCAATGTTAAATTTATTTACAACATTTATCTGTTCTACTAAAAGGCCTGATACATTATATAAAAGTACTTTTTTTATGGATACAGGACACAGCGCTTGAAACTGGTGAATCATGGTAAGTGGGAGATAAGATTAAAACAGCCTTTTCATTAGCAATATGCCAATTTCAATCATATTTGAATTTTCTCCATCATTAAAGAATTACTAGTATAATTCAAAATCACCTGAGTTTGGGAACACCAAGTGTTCCAATGTGTCTTATTGGATATTACAGAAAATTCCTACTCCAATATATTTTTGCCTTTCTCACAGACACAGTCTGGAGTATGCTACACACCATACTGTGGCTGAACTGGATTTCTCATCAAAGAAAGCATCGTTAATTTTAATGGATTTGCACCAGATGTACATTAGCAAAATGATAACACTAGAAAAAGGCCCACAGTACAGAAGCAGGTTTTCCTTGTCTCTTGCTCAGAACTGACACAGAATGTCCTTTCATATTTGAAGCTCCATGTGTGCTTCTGCTGCCATTCCAGTATTCTACGTATGTACACAGAACTAACAATTACAACTTTGAAATGCAGCCGTCCAAGAAATGGCAAAGAACAAAAATCTGCACATCCAGCAGTTTAAACCTTCTAAAGCTAATATAAGGCTGCCCTTTCCAGAAGAGTGTTACTTGCAAACGCCATGCTGTTCATGTTGAACAGCAGGATCTCCTTTCTTAATGCTTTCCCTGCAACGAGTATGTGCAGTAACATCATCCCATAAAAATTCCCCTGGCTCAATCAGCTCCCAGTGGAAGTGTGCAGGATATGAATACAGCCGTATGAATACAGCCACCACTTCAGAGAGCTTGCTGTCTCAGATGACAGTAGGAGGAAATTTTCTTAATGTTTATCTGTAAGTTCATCCTCTAGTTACTGGCAGTTACACACATTAATCCAGAAGCATTTTTGACATGATGTATGTATTTTCATGCATGATAGTAAAAGGTTTCAGACATTATTCTGACTCACACGAGCCCTTTCAACGGTGCCTTTCTAATACTCTGCTCTTTTCAAGTACCTTTAAATTCAATATGATGGTACAAATAGCAGTGAAAATGAGTGTGCTTCGGCCTCAATTTACTCCTTTCCCTGTGGGCCAGGCAAATGAAGCTCTGATCTCTTGACCTACAAACAGGCGAGATGGGTTTACCACTGCATTTCTGGATGCAGCTGAGTGCACACACACCTACTAAGTGAGAGAAATTAAAGGTGGGAAATAGTCTTGCATTAAAAAAATACAGCAGGGCTCCAAGTCTAGTTTTATAGTCAAAATGTAGTTCCATTATGTGGCAACACAATAAACTTCTAGGAGAATCAGGATCTGGTTTCTGAGTTCTATAACCCCTTTGCCACTTGTAGCTTAATTTGAATGGGAGGAATGTTTTAAATGTAATGGTAGTGTTAAACAAAATGTAGTAAATTGAAATGTCACTATAGGTAAAAAATAAAAGAATAAACTGTGCTGAGATATACCTATTAGGCAAATAGGTTTGTAAATTAAGGGTACAAAGAGAAATTAAAGAGGGAAGCTGGAAATGCATGTACAAGAACACAAAACACTTAAAAATGATACAACATTGACATTCGCTGGAGGAGAATCAAAGGAGCTCACTGTTTAACTTCTTGCTTTCTGTAAAGCTTTGTGAAAAACAATAAAACCAGGAATCCAAATAATCCAGTTATTTCAGCAACAACTAGTAAACTAGACAAACAGCAATGTGGATGAATCTTATTTTACCTGTCTTTGGCATGACTGTTCACAGATTCTTTGCAGCTGATATAGTAAATAGTACTCCTGAGAGAATGACCTTTACAGCTTTTCCAGCCTCTCTAAAATTCTGAACTTTAAAATTAGCAGGATTTAGGCACTCTGTCTTTAAAACAAATTTTTTATGCACATCAGGACTGTCATGAACGTGAGACACTGTGTGTGGTCAGTATAGGTCTCATTAAAGCATGTAACTAGGTTAGCTACCTATGTGCAATATACTATACTGATAAGTGTAATAGGAGTAAATAGGACCCCCACGACTTATGCAAATATGACATCATTACTTTATTCCATCATCTGTTCTGATTTGTTTAAGTATTTCTCAGTTTGCCAGAAATTACATTTGCTTTGGTAGACTTAAGTTTAGTTTTCTGCAAAAATGATACTGAAGAATTCTGACTAATTCTGATGAATTATTTCTTTCTTCTCTCAGCAGAATTCATTCCTTACAGATAAACAAGTAATCAGCTCATCAAATAATGCATTACCTCTGTCCTTCTCATCATTCACACTCTTTAAATATCATCAAGCAGTCATACCATTTACAAAGATATCCCACTTATGGCCATAAGTGATATGAGTGCTTTATAGCTCTGTATTTACCAGATATCAAAGTGGTTTCTTAGAGAGTAGTCCAATTTCCCCTCTGCTCTGGGCACATGAAATCAGTGAACCTTCTAAATGAGAAAAGCCTCGTTAATGGAAGCAACTGTCCTTTGTGTGTGAGCAGTAGAAGCCAGCAGATCAAAGGTGCCCCACTTCCTTCAGTAGTGTCTGCACATCTGTTTTCGTTATATCTAATGTGTGGTTAAGCTCGCTGGTTGACAACAAAGCAGCTTTTTGCTGTAACTGTTTTTCTAATAAATACTGACTTCAGTTTTCAACCCATTTTTTTCTAAAACTATTTAAGTGATTTAACATGAAGTTATTGGTCTGATTGATATAAGCTGTGTCTAAGTTTAACTAGGGTGTTGAGAGATGGGATGCTCCTCATCCGGCTATACTAGATGTAAATAAAAAGATTAGACTGCAGTGGAGTGCTGGAGTTAACTTTCCTTCAAAATAACACCAAAAGCTGGTATTTTTTGCAACTATATCCAGCTGCAAACAATTCCGGAACTGGATCTGCCATTATAACACTAGGTGTGTTCTCACTTCTGAAAGAGACAAAAAATGTAAAGATGGTGTAACATTTGTGTCATTTAAGAAAACCTAAATAAAATCATATTTTTATAAGATCATACTTAGCTGGGACCAAATTTGAAGAGCTAAGTATTACTTGGCAAAAATCTCATTGATTTCCTTTTCTTTGGAATCTGAGAAGACCAGTTGAAACACTGAAATGTTTTCAAAACATAATGTTCTTGAAGAGTAATCTCTAGGAAATGCTTTTTTTTTATATATATACTTTTTATCAAATAGGAAGAACTTTACACTATCAAATTAAAACACTGCCTACCCAACATGATTCTTACTTTTTTCTGTATAGTTTTCCACAAAAGATTTTGCAATAGATCATTCTTATGGAACACTACCTATATTCCATAACCACAGACTATCACGCAGTAGTAGACTGGTAGTTAGAAAATGTACTAGAAGCCACTTTGTGGACAAATGTCTTAGCACTGGAAGTGGCTATTTACATGTGGCTGAGCAGCCCGTCAAAACTGTAGACATCAGTCTGACTGTGATGAACAGTAATTATAATGAACAGCGATAAAATAAAAAAGAGAAAAAGGTTAATCCAGTAATGGACTTAGCAAAGTTTATTCTGAGAGGACAAAAACAGGAGTCCTTTTAAATTGTTCCCTGTTCTTCCACCTGGCATGCAGAACTGAGGGACCAAATAAAATGAAAAATGCTATGTATTTTTGCATAGTAAAGCACATGCGTAATTAAAGACAGCACTCAGTGCCTGGTGTTGGTATGACCCAACATCCATCTCAGTCCAGTTAAATCCTTTCTCTTGCTTTGGCAGGTAGTTGAAACAGTATTTACAGGATGATGAAATACTGCAAATCCCTGAATCAAGTCCTCCTCAGGACTTCATGATCAAGCTTTTCAGTGCATTTATTTCACCATGACTGTAGTACTCACAAGAAAAAGGAAAAAAAAAAAAAAAAAAGACTCCTATTTACTTACTCCTGAGAATACAGGAGAAATCTGAATAACCTCAGAAAAATAAATCTCTTGCGTAAAACATGTCAAAAAAACACACCCCTTCTCTCTACTCAGGAAGGAAAACAGATAATTTTAATTCTAGTGTTTCTATTTGTAACCTGGCATATTTCTTCAGCTAAAGACGACAAGCAGGGACTTTAAATAGGTTTCCTTGTTTCCTCTTCTCCATATCATTCCTCAAAGTGCCCTCCACCCTATCCTTGTTTGAGTGATATCCTTATATATTCTTATTTATGAAGGTTAGGTCATCCAATTCACTTACGAAGTCCACAAGACAAGTTAACTAGGGCTTTATACCAACAGCAAATGTTACATATCATAAGCTTTAAGTACAAACTAGAAATAGCATAAACATTTATTAAAATGTTCAAAGAAAATTGATGCCTTAAGAATGTTTATTTGTTTGCTTGTTTAGCTTTCTTTTGTTCACGCTTGTTTGTTATTTGTTTCAAAGAGAAAACTATAGAGTTTTTTGATTAATACTAACTCTATACAGCAGAGATAATGTGTATAGAGAAAACCAATTTTTCCTTCCCAAGATGGAAATGAAGACCGTCCTAGGGGAAAACTGTAGCTCTTACAAGATTTATTCTTCTCAATATAGAATCATAGAATGGTTTGGGTTGGAAAGGACCTTAAGATCATCTAGTTCCAATCCCCCCTTCTGTGGGCAGGGACACCTCACACTAGATCATGTTGCCCAAGGCTCTGTCCAGCCTAGCCTTGAACACTGCCAGGGACGGACCATTTACCACTTCTTTGGGCAACCTCTTCCAGTGCCTCACCACCCTCACAGTAAAGAACTTCTTCCTTACATCTAACCTGAACTTCCCCTGTTTAAGTTTGAACCCATTACCCCTAGTCCTATCGCTACAGTCCCTGATGAAGAGTCACTGCCCAGCATCCTTGTAGGCCCCTTTAAGATACTGGAAGGCTGCTGTGAGGTCTCCACACAGCCTTCTCTTCTCCAGGCTGAACAGCCCCAACTTTCTCAGCCTGTCTTCATATGGGAGGTGCTCCAGTCCTCTTATCATCCTTGTGGCCCTCCTCTGGACTTGCTCCAACAGCTCCATGTCCTTTTTATGTTGAGGACACCAGAACTGTACAGAATACTCCAGGTGAGGTCTCACAAGAGCAGAGTAGAGGGGCAGGATCACCTCCTTTGACCTGCTGGTCACGCTTCTTTTGATGCAGGCCAGGATATGGTTGACTTTCTGGGCTGTGAGAGCACACTGAAGCCAGCTCATGTTCAGTTTTGCCTCAACCAGCACCCCCAAGTCCTTCCCCGCAGGGCTGCTCCTAATCTCTTCTCTGCCCAACCTGTAGCTGTGCCTGGGATTGCCCCAACACAGGTATAGGACTTTGCACTTTGCATTGTTGAACTTCATGAGGCTGGCATTGGCCACCTCACAAGCGTGTCCAGGTCCCTCTGGATGGCATCCCTTCCCTCCAGCGTATCAACCGAGCCACACAGCTTGGTGTCATCGGCAAACTTGCTGAGGGTACACTCAATCCCACTGTCCATGCCAACGGCAAAGATGTTGAACAAGAGAGGTCCCAACACTGACCCCTGAGGGACACCACTCATTACTGGTCTCCAACTGGACATCGAGCTGTTGACCACAAGTCTCTGCATGTGGCCATCCAGCCATTCTTTGTCCACCTCATTGTTTTTCATGTGCCTTAACATACTTTCCAGGAGAATCTGCTCCAAGACTGCACAGAGGTGAGACTGATTGGTCTGTAGTTCCCCAGGTCTTCCATTTTCCCCTTCTTGAAATGGGGGTCACATTTCCCTTTTTCCAGTCATCAGGAACTTTACTTGACTGCCATGATTTTTCAAATATGATGAACAGTATCAAAAATATGATGAACTCAGTATTGAAGGTAAAAATGACATAAATTTTGCAAGTAGTCATTCTAACTGTGCTTCATTTTATATGCTTGTCTTGAGTCCAGAAGGGTTTGGTCTGTGTGAATCTAAACATAGAATTTAGGGTAGAGTCTTGCAAGCACAAAGCTTATCCTACAAATTAATTTGAACATACTCTACATTTATAGGTCTGCTCACAAACAGTGCATTTAAATTTGTCAGCAGAATTAAGCCAGAACCTTAAACCATAAGAGGTAGTAAACTAGTCATCTATGTGTAGAAAGGATACATTTACCAATCTATATCATCTAAGAAAATGAGTAATTTCTTTTCAGCTATATCATGAGTATTACTTCAAATCCATGATATTTCTGTAATCTACTTTTTTTTTTAAGAACTGATCATTCTTATTTAAATCTAAAAGGTGGTGCTAATGGATATCTTTTCCTTAGAGCACACTAACAAATAGCAAGATATTTTATGGAAAAGAAGGATTTGATTATGTTTCATGTAATACACTTACAGATATTAAGACGCTTACTTGTCACTCTGTCACACTGATGCCCAGAGTCTTAATACTTGCATTAAATGGATGTGAACAGCCAGAATATTTAAAGTGCGTCTTTAACCAGCGTTACTTTTCTCAATTAGAGAAAATTATTCTCAGTATCTGTGACATAGTGTATATGTATAACTGACATAATTTGTCAGTTTGGACTTTTGGTTTTTATCTGTAAAAGAGGCATGACCAAATAATGACTTTCCAAAATATAACTGTTTCTTGAAGGTCTTTGACAGAAGTATTCACCAAGTTTGTCTGTCTCATATCTTGAGAAAAAGTTGTGGGGTTTTTTTTTCCTACGAAAATATGAGTGATTAACCACATATTCCTAAGAGTATTTGGTAGTGGGATATGGCTGCTCCATACCACCTGACAACACTGACTTTAGACACCAAAAATTTCTACCATTTCTCTAATGAAACATTTCATCAGAAACCCTGTTGCGCTGAAGAAAGCGGAAATTTTGCCAGGACTTCTTCCTATCTGCTTTCTGAGACTGCCCATGAAAATGTGCTATGTCACATGACATTCCCAGCACAGTGCTGGGTAGGGTATATCCTGCAGAAAGAAGTCTCCTGTAAACAAGATTTAGCAGTCTTGGAGGGAATTTCCTGCTGTTGGTCAGATTGTTTTGAACACCACTAACCTTGCTGCAGATTTCTATTCTAAGAGCAGCTATTCATCTGTGTCCCATCCAGTTGCTTTGATGACAGTAACTGCTGGGGAGGTGGATAAGGAAATCTAGAGACACTCGTTCCAGTTGTGAGGCCTGCTGATAACCAGCTCAGACTGTGCTCTGTCTAGTCTATACCGCTTTAAACACTGTTTGGAAGGAAATAGCTTCACTAAGGAAGGAAGCAAGGGAATGAGGAAAGCAAACCAAAAATTCCAAGTATAGCATTAACCTAGACTATATCACGTTGCCATCATACTACCAATATTGCACAGCAAAACACAGGGCGAGCACGCTTCAGATTGCACAAAAAATGTATTTCTAAAATGGACTGGCATTTGAGGCATTCTCAGACGATCTTCAGATTGCCAGTCCTTATTAAGCAGATGAATCTGCACCATTTGTTCCTACTTTGCAAAGAATGTTACATTCCTTAACAAAAAAAATATTTCATACACTTGGGATTGCAATGACTGATTCATGGACAGTTTTTTCTGAACACAAGGAGGAGATCTAGGCACAAAAGCCAAATCATACAGAAAAAACCAGACTGATATGTTTAGTTATCTTCATGCCTTCTAACACAAAAACTCTTCTAGATTTTAATCTCTCTTCCATAAAAAAAATATATTCATGTAAGAATTATGTTTTAGTGGACTTAATTTCTGGAAAATAATTTTTTCTTTGGTCTCTTTGGATGGTCTGACTTCACTATCCCCAAGATATTTGTAACATAAAGTAGTTTTCATGTGTCAAACAATTCATAGCCCTCACAGGCTGAAGTCTTTCCAAAAAAAGTACCTAATCAGATCATGGATGTTTAACGTAAAACAGAAACAATCAATAATTGCATCTTGATCATACTATATGAAGGGCATCCTCTTAGTAGGGCTGATTTCTCTAGACAGTTTCAACATTTCATGGGAAACTTTCCCATTTTCTGTCTGGTTTACTATATAATAAAGAACAGACTGACCATATAATAAAGAACAGATGTGACCTGAAATTATTAGAAATGTTAAAAATAATTGCAAAGTCTGCATAATGAGGATTAAACATTTGGTAAATAGTAGTAAATAGTATCAGCTTTTGAAACTGAAACTACTAGGTATATTACATAATTTCCAATAATTTAGATTCTTACATAAATAAAACAAGATTTTTATGTACGGAATTACTAAACACTTTCAAACAGCTCTAAAAGAACAGAATGGATGCTCAAGGTATCATTTTATGTAGGTATTCGGAACTGGAGTTCTGAGTAAACAGAAGTGTATTTCTTATTATGTCTTCAAATGGTTGTGGTTTTAGTAGTAAAACTTTCAAAGTCTTCAGAACCCCTCCATCAACAGTTATGCAATGACATCCCAGCTTTAACTTCATATCATGTAAGGTGTGGTTCAAAGGCTTACTAAAATCACTGAGTCAGTCTTTCCACTGACCCACAATTTCAGGCCAGTGGCAAAGCTATGTCCTACATCTGCACACCTATGCAACTCAGGCTGAAACTGAACAAAAATTTCTCACCAAACTATGTATGATCCCAGCTGATGCTCATATCTGAAATGAAAAGTAAACAATGGAAACAAAACATCTTAGGCATAGCTTGACACTGATAGCGTATGGCATGCAAAAGGTAGGAACACTTCCTGAAATGTCAAATCTTAAAGTACAAAAAGATAAGGACAAGGTATTAGCTAAAAGATGAAGGAGAATATTCCTTTATTCAAAAGCAAGTACGTTGAATCTGTAATCTGAACTTCTCACTCGTCTCACATATAAGAATATTAGAGAAAATATAGAATGTAAATTCAAGCCCCAAACGAGAACATGATCCAGAGGACAGTGAGGATGATGCAGTGATAAAGGACAGCACAAAAGCAAACTTAGCCTATTCTATTATTCTGTTAGTATTTCCGCTGAGAGTCAAGCATTCAGCCTGTATAATGTCCTCCAGTTTTGATTAGAGTAGTAAGAATCAACCTTAAACATGTTATTGGTGTCCCAGTTGTTAAACAAACAAATTCAAGAAAAAATGAATCTGAAGAACTCCTTTTGGACACAGTACATATTTTCACCTTGGCTCTGCGGAATACTCAGTGACTGATGTGACCAAGCTTTCCATGGCTATGGACCATATGTTTCAAGAAGAGTATATAAATTCTGTCTAAACAAATTAGTGGAAACTAGGCCTGGTATAAAAATTATTGGGCAAGATTTTGGTCTGTATTTTATAAAAGGTCTGACTACGTAGTGTGGTGGGTTCCTTTATCATCCCTGACAAGTAATTCTTTTTTTTTATCTCACAGGCAACTGCACTGTCCTGCTGTAGATACAAGATGTGATTAGTGTATGATTTCCTGAAACTAGTGTTTCAAAAATCTGATTATTTTCCAGAATTTTTCATACATTTCTCTGAAAACAAGCTGAGCCTGATCATAGCATATACTGGTCATGGGTTTATTTGCCATCACATTGTTTTGTGTGTCTTCAGTTGCAGTTAATTTAATCCAAAAGAATTGACAGTATACTCCTTGGATGTAGCTGCATGAAGCAGGTCCCCTTCCCACCACACTCTTCTTTTGAACACATCTGCCTCTCCCTGCATCATCATGGGAATTTTCTTTCTTGCAAACCCTTACACAAAGAATAAATAAGCCTGGAGAAGAGAAGGATCTGGAGCAGCCTTCCAGCACCTAGAGGGGGCCTGCAAGAAATCTGGAGAAGGACTTTTTACAAGGGCTTGTAGTGACAGGACAAAGGGGGATGGCTTTAAACTGAAGGAGGATAGATTTAGATTAGATATAAAGAAGGAACTTTCTACTGTGCGGGTGGTGAGACAATGGAACAAGCTACACAGACAAGCTATGGAACATTTCCAGGGATGGGGCATCAAGGCCAGGTTGGATGGGGCTTTGAGCAAGTGGCTTGAGTGGAAGATGTCCTTGCCCATGGAAAGAGGGGGTGGAACCAGATGATCTTTAAGGTGTCTTGCAACCCAAACCATTCTACGATAAATTGCTTTCTAGACATCTTTGTTTTAAGGGACCTTCTTTATGTTCTGCAAGGTCAGGCTGCTGAACATTTAACCTATTTCAAAATAAGTTCTACTGTTAGTATGCTTCATGAGCAGGACAGAAAAAAAAGAAACAAAACAAAAAACCCAAAAGATGCTCTCTGCACTTTCTTCTGTGGCATTTCCACCCTGATATAAAGCTCTCTGTTAGGCTTACATAGCAATCAGCTATCACCCTTCCTTGTGTTTCTGCATTTCATCACTCAGTTTCCCTCTGGTCTTGCTGACACTACCCGGCACACCTTCCTTGCAGTCACTTACATGTCAGTCAGCAGCTGCCTTCTCACACATCACAGCCCCTTGGCCAGCTTGTGAAGTAGCAGCAGATAATTCTGTCTTTTTCTTTTTAGCCTTTCTGCATTTTAAAAAGTAATTTAGTAATATAATCAATCAAAGGTTGATCAGACATCCATACGTGCCTGCAACATTCATGTTGGATTGCACATAGATTAATAACCTATTTAATGAATACTAGATGCCTTTCCTACACCAAATGTTAATAAAAACATGCATACACAAACACAACAAACACAGACAAACCTAGTAGACTAGAAAATTACAGGGGTTTGAGATTGACATAATGATGCAGTTTAATGAGGGTGTAAAAGAAACTAGGGAGTCAGGAACAGATATACAACAAATTAAAATTATTCATCAAGAACATTTAAGGAAGCAAAAAGGTAGCAGAACAATAGAATTTATTGAATTACATCCTGATATATCCTAATGCCCAATTGAAGAAGATAGGGGGACAGTTTTTGCAATAGAAAGAGAAGATATGCTAGTCATTCCCAGCTTGGAAAGGACAGAAGAGGAAGGAGGAGCTTAGACCTCTGTGTCTGTCAAGGAATCTTTAATGGTGGAATGAGGGCGGATATATTTCTGAAACAGCTTAAAATCTAAGACAGTGGTGGAAGGATAAGTAGATCACCTTACCAGCTAACAGATATGCTGAAGTGTTTGAAGATTTTCACTGACAAATATAACCCTGTCAGTGTTGCAAATTCACGTGTTTTCTTGGCTAGTGTTAGCAAAAGGATCAGAAAACTCAGAAATGGCCCAAGAAAAACTAAGAAAACTCACCCCAGACTTGAGATGCTGTGCTGCTTCAGAGTCCATTGACCTGGAAGATTATTAACAGTGCTAAAACAGGGGCTGCATCCCTCCTGTCCCTGCCTTTGTGCTGCTGTAAGCGTTGCCAGGTGCTGAGGTGTAGCAGGAAATTGAGTTAGATGAAAATCAGTGGGGGTGTTTGGAGGTGGGATGGATTTGGTTGGTTGCTTTGTTTGTTTGTTTGCTGTCAGGCTGGTTTTCAGCCACATGATTCCTCATCCAAGTCATTGTGTGGCCTTGTGAACTTTTGTGGCAGAACAAAGGCAGGAATGGGAGCGCATAGGTGGAGATGGAAAGCAGAGGAAGGAGAAAACATTTTGGTCTCAGGTCTCATTTATAACAGCTTTAAATGACCATGAAGCCACATCTGCCTTTACACAGGTGAAAAAAAAAGTCCAGGACGTGAGCGCTGCTGAGATGTTACAACATATAGTCAGAAGTGCAAATGAAGTAACCCCTCCCATCCCTGGCCTCACCACTGCCAAAAGATCTGCAGCAGCATTTGTTAGAGTGAAGAATCAGGATCTCCTGTACCCCATGTTATCCTCCTCAGTCTTCATGTTGCTCATACATATGCATCATATATATGCATTACTTAGCACTCCATTACATAGGATAAAATCTATGCTACAAGGTGATTCACAGTTACACTCCCTTGCAGTTAAAACATTCAAAGTAGAAGTTGGTAGTTCTGTTGCAAAGATTTTCACAATAGATTTTGTGATGTAACGCAATATATATGACCTGCTGTCAGGCAGCTATGAGCCCTGTCATAATGAGCCTAGGCTTTTTTTTTTTACTATGATCTATAGCTTAAAATGCTCTTAATTAAATAAACAAACCAAATAACTCCTTTCCCTTCGAGATTTCTCGTAAGCCATTTTTAAAATAATTTGCCCGGAGAAAAGGATGATGTAAGTAGATGCAAAATAAGATACTCATCACTGCAATCCTCACCCCCCTAAAAGTGGTTATTAATCAGTTTGTGCTACACAAGCACGCTGTGCTTACGTTAGAGAAAATATTGCCAAAGTTCTTCCAACATGCACCAAATAGTACAAGGCTCTTCAATTTTAATAAACATGCACACACAAACACACTTGATATGCCAAGACAGGAGGCCTGGAGTATTTGAGACACGGCGGCAGCGCCACACAACAATAGCGCAGTTTGTGTTGCAGGCAGTACTGGCATACCACTGGGCAGAACTTCAAAAGTGTCCAAAAGACCAAAGAAACGGCTGCAAACAGAGAACAACTTTAAATGCCCATAGAGTACTTTGAAGTGATTATTAACAATGCATCCCATTGCCGGAGGCATGCACGAAGTATGTCTGCACACCAAACTGCTGAATGGAACAGGATTTGTTTATCAGCCCCTCCACCAAGACCACAGAGGCTGCCTCTGAAACAATTTATTCTTTTCTACTTCTGCAGCTGAATGTGCCACAGGCATTTTCTGTGGGACAGATTCAGCTAATAACCAATTGGTTCACTGGAAGTGGTAGTAAGTCCTATCTGGGGAAATCCGTGAGCTATCTTCCATGCCAAGCAAAAAAAAGGCCCAAAGACAACCTCCTGTGTTTGTGTTACCCTCACGGCAACACTGGTTTGAGTTTTGGTGGCCAAATGCAACTTCCATACAGCTGCTGGCTCCCTGGATGTCGTAGGTAGGCACAGAAGAACCAGGAGAGATCGCCTCTACTGTCATGATGGAAATAGTAAGGTGCTTCCACTAATTACTGTTAAGACTGGTGCAAAGGGTTTCCCTTCTGCAGGCTTCTGTTTTCCTGCTAAACTCTTTTTTACTCTGTCATGCAAACACAAATCATGCTTCCATCATTTGGCTGTATGGTCTGTCTGTCTTTTCCTGAGACCCGGACAAAAGGCTTTCTGGGGCATGAATGGCTGCTTTGTTTCCCAGCTCTGAAGAGATCTTAGGCAAATGTAGTCAAGCTCCAAGTTTGAGGGAAGAAAAAATAAAGAATCATAATTCTGGCCAGGTTTGTAGCCTTCAAAACCACAGTTGTATACTTTGAAGTCTGGCTAGAATTTTTCCCCAAATCTTCTCGTCTCTGTGAAGAAATTATTTAAGCTGTGTGGCTAGGACATAATAGTCAGGCATGAAATAAGAAAATTGCTATAAAGAGAATCACTTACCATCTCACTCAATATATCCCACTCAGTGAAGAATGAATCTAAGAAACAGCATTTATTCCAGAGGCTGAAGTATAGGAGACTCAATAATGACAATCTCTGTGTTTGTACACAACAGGATTGCAAACAAACATATATACAAACATACATACTGTATCAAGATATTTTTGGTGAAAAGATACGACTAAGCCTCAGACTTTCACTGCAGATCTTGGGAATTGGTTCATTTTGTTTGCAGTGTCCCTTTATTCTTTAAGATTTATTTAGTTGGATAAAAACATAACCAAGTCTTTTATTAGCAAACACTAACTTCAGCTGTTGCCCATCTATTTCCAAGAGAAGTGAATAACAAGCGTTTAAGCTTTTTTATTATTATTATTTATTATAGGAGAAGTTTAATTAAAGAAATATCCTGCTTTAAGCTGTCCTGCTACACTGAGTTCTGAACTACCTGAAAAGATTAGCTAAAATAAAATGCCAGCATTTGGTTTTGCTTGCTGGTTACTAGCTAACATTTAGGAGCATAAATTGATTTCAGATGGGAATGTCAGCTGCATGCTCTGGCTAAAAATGAAGTTCTGACTCAGAGGGGTAGAAATGATGTGATAATCAAAATTTCTAAAAGTTATTTCTTCCAAGTAGGGGAGTGACACTGAGATGGAATTCATCCTGTATCCATTGCAGTATTTTGTTCAATCCCCAAGTAACTGCTAAGTCTTCCTAAACAGTATCATACACCATTGAGAAGACTTTCTCCCCACACTGCTCTTCTCATGCCCGGCCTAAAACCATCTCACACCACATTTTTCAGGGTTTCCCACAACCTTGCAGACTGGTATGATTTTTAACCACCAAAGCAAAGCAGTAGGAGGATTTGAATAAAACAAAGCAACAGTTTAGGGAGAAATGTCTGGTTTATGCTAAAACAGAAAGACTTTCTTCACTTTGAAACAGGAAATGGTTTGTTTCTACTGTAGACATTTCTAACTGTGATAGTAAAAGCTTCATTTTAGGCATCAGTCCAAGAATAAAACAGAAGAGAGGGCAGCAGTGGCCTTTCTCCTGAGTGCTTTTAGTAGCCCAGCAGTTGTGGTGTTAATCCAAAATAATTAGAGCACACATATAGCTTCTTGCACTGTGCCACATGGATATAGTGGCTCAGGACAGCATTTCTCACATCTCTTCATAGCTTCTCAACTGCACTTTGTTGAACTCCTAACCTATTGAGTAGAGCACGGGTGGGTGACAATATTTCAGAGTCAAGCTCTTTCATGTTTTGTACATGTTTCATCTTCATAAATGTCATGCAGTCTCCAGTGGAAAAACCCAGGCTCACTGGTACTGAGCCTGAAAGCTATGGGCCCTAGACCCTTCAGGTGGTAGAGGGAGAATGAGCAAATAAACTGAGATATATTCAGGTCACATTCATTTTAATGGTATAGATGGGTGCAGACAAGGAGTGATGGCTTGCATTCCCACTACGTACCTCAGTACAAAATTGATCAAATCTCTCTCCTGAGATATGGAGAACTAAAACACAGCTAGCTATTCTTCTTCTCAAATCAGTATTGACTTGGGTTTAAGGGAATCAGCAGCAGCTGCAGCCACTGGATTTTATTTGGCTGTTTGAGGCTATATGTAAGGAGCATATACTTCCTCTGGCCTCTAACTAATGGTCTTCTTTTCCCCTTCAATGACCAGAACAGTGCTACAGTGTGGATGTGTGGATGTCATACCTGGCATGCTAATATTAATACCATTCACTAAACAAGAAAATCCTATATGGGACTGAAGTGACATTCCTATTTTATGTTGAGGATGACTATTTTTCTTTTGAAAATGGGTATTAGGCAAGTGGCAAATAGCAACCTCTAGGTTTGATTTGTAGCTTGAAAACAGGCAAATCTAAGATCTAGATCTAGCAGAGCTTGATCATTTACTCACTGATTTATTCCCCTTCTCCGAATCTGTTTAAAGCAAGTCTCGCCCAAAGTTAGCTCCTTATGAAGACTCTGTTCCTTTGGGTGGCACTACTTTTATTCTTGGCTTATGTGTGGCTCTAACTCTACTAAATGATTAATCAGCACAGGGTTTATCCATATGAACATAGTGTGTGGATCTCTTCAAAGGACTTTCAAGTCTCCTCCATTCTCGGGAGCAACCCTCAAAGGCCAAGTCACCAAAAGATGTTTTTGTCTTTCCCTCCCCACCCTTTGCCTTTTTTGCCAGTTCTAAGCAACCATAAAATATCTGCTACACACTTCTGTGATTCAGGGAGAATAATCAGTCCTGGGCCAAGTCATGTACAGAAGCAATAGAAGAGTATTTTAACTGAGCAGGAATGTTATTTATCTCTGAAGTACTTAGTTTAACTGTGCCTTAAAAAAAATCCTCTTCTTTTGACCAAAACAAACCTCCAAACACAGATGTTCACTAAGGATCCAAACATGAATAAAAGATATTCAGAAAAATTTGGGGGAAAACACTCAAAATGTAAATCCCAAAATCCTTACACAGATTTTATTCAGTCAGAACTTACTCTTAACTAATCAAGGCTAAGCAATTAGTAAAGCTTTCAGAATTCAACCATCTCTTTACATAATTGCATTTTTTTTAAATTTGGATTTGTAATCTTATACTTTCATGCAGCATTGTACCAGTGAACTCACAAGATATAAATGATCTCCTAAAAGCAGTGAAATTGAAGCCAAGAGCTTTTGACTAACTTGAAATCTGCTGCTGCAAGGGATAAATGTGCCAGATCCTAGTATGTGGGTCACTTGTTTTGCCAGACCATCCAGTGTACGAATAGACTTGTATCTCTTATCCTGATGAGGGCAGAGAATAAGTATTTTGACCATTTTCAGCTTTTTCTATTTTATAGGCAAATGTGTGATAATGAAAAACTGGAATATGGAATGCATTGTGTTTAGATCATAGCTGTGAATTTGATCTCTCTTAATACCCATGCTGTCAGATTGCATCCTAACAGTTTGGTATGAACATTACAACATCTACCTGCTGCTAGAACAGGCACTAACTGGCTGAAGAGTACAGATCAGTAAATTGAGTTACTGCCAAAACCCATTATAATAGGGTAAAAACTATTTGGAGGGCGTTTGAACATACATTAGTGATAGCCCCTACTTTTCCTCTCCTGTCAAGAAATACAGAAATTCAAATAAGAAACCTCTTGAGAAGTTTCATAACTGATAAGAAAAACAAAATAAGTTTTAGTTATTGTTCTCTCTGCGCATCACAATAGTGTATAGTCCAATCTTTGCAAAAAAATATTCCTTAGGATCATGAATCAACAATGTAATTTCCTATTCCTGTGATTCAGGAGCATATCACATATTGATATGCTCTGGAAAGCATGTTCTGTGAATCTGAATCAAATAATGATTAAATAAAATCCTCAATATCCTGATTACAATGGGTAATTTTGCTTTTTATTTCCATTTTCTTTAACTAATTAATTCTGAAGTTGAGCATTAAGAGTGCACTCTAATAAACTTCCTACAGTCAGACTTTAAGAAGGCAAGAAAGGAAAAGTTATATAAGAATCTGTGTACTGTGATCAAAGAAGAATATCTGCTGTGCAAAAAATGGAAGAAATTCTGCTTAGTTAAGCATATTCTTGTAGCAGGTTTTATTTTTTATACTTTGTTTGACTGAACTTGTCCTTTATTACCTATCATGCACAGGACAGCTGTTCAGATTAGTAGTTTTTATGCTGCATTATTCAGATATGTAGGGGTTTTCTTTTTAACTGCAATGTTTCTATGCTTTGGCTTTCCAATGTGCAACATGTGATTTTTGTTAAAACCCTGCTGTGGAATGCTGACATATATAGAGGATTATTTTCCCTGCCAGGAGTTTATATAGATTTATATGAAGTTTTTAAAAATGCAGACTCAACTTCTATTTTCCATTCAGAAAGAAACACAGCTGTCATGTTGATGACAAATAGCTTTTAATTTTAAACTTTTGGATGAAAGGAATAGTCATCTTTCCTAGCCACGCTGTGGTGGGATAGAACTAACTACATCCTATGAATTGAGAACCATGTAAGTATCTGTAGGTAAATGAACATAACATTTTACCAACTGCTTGAGAAAAGAGATATTCCTAAATTCAGCTTTCCTGAAAACAGGCCATGGTGTCTGCTGCTTTGTACAGTAGGGTTTAACTGCTGTTCTGAACCTGACATTTCCACCTATAAGCACAAAGCAAAAAGGAAAATAACTTTTTCCAGAAGGATGGAATTATAGTAGGGAAGAAGAATCAAGATTTAAGCAAAGGTTGGAAGTGAAAAATAACTTAGAAGCTAGTAGCAATCAGATGCTTTATTCACAAACTCCAGGCTCAGATACTGTCAGTAGGAATGTTTCACTGGATAAATGTTCAAGGGAAGGAATCAGTTTCTCAAACCATGTATTGATTGCAGGGCCCATCAACAAGCCTTGTAGAAAATGGTCTCTGTGTCAGAGTATACCCTGGCTGAAATAACTGACGTGGTTTCTGTAGTAATCCCTTCAAGTCTTGTCTTTGCTGTAGGGTTTGCACCTGTAGAGTGCCAAATTTCCTTCTTTGTTTCTTCTTTTACACCCCTACCCATTTAATTTGCTGAGGCAATGCAGTGGCGAGACAGACACAATACAGCACCAGGGTGTGGAAGTGAAAGCCATGTGTGAGCCATCTGTAGGGTACTGGGCTCCCAACATCTGCTACCCACATTCCTAGATTATATGGCCAGATCATCTCCTGAGGTCCCTGAGCAGGCTGTGTCTTGTAGAAAGAAGGGAGTGCTGCTGGGCTTCCTCTAGCTGGGAGGTTGGATGAGATTTTCCTACCCTTCCCACCACATGGAAACACTGACTTTGTAGCTTGTGTTCTTTTGCTTTTTGTGGTGTAAACCGCACTTTGATGTGGTTTTAGGGTGACCACACCAAGAGCATCCCTGGCAGGGTGGCTCTCAGTGAGAGGAGGAAGCTGGGCATCAGCCCCATGACTCTGCACAGAAGACCTCGCTGCGGTCCTCTCCCCGCAGAAAATCTCTCAGTATTGCTATGAGGAAAACTTGTCTATCTGCCCACCTGCCCATCCACCCTCACCTGTACTTCAATCTCTCTTGCCAATGAAGCAAATCAAAAAGATTTCCTGGCTCAGAAAGTCAATCATAAATAAATGTGGTTTCCTCTACAATGATGGCACTTTGCCAGTTGACAGCAGCTGAGATCTGTGCCTACTACTCAAGACAGATACAAATGTTTATACAGTCTATTCCCAGGCTGAGATTTTAAAATATAAAATGAGTACGAATATGTTAAAAATCTGGCCTGAGAAAGGACTTAAAGGGCATTTGTCCTGTGTTGGCTGGAAGAGATCACTCTGTAAAAGTTGTAAATACTACTTTTGCTATATGGTGTTATAGATTTTTCCTGCCCAATGGATAACCATAATGCTATTAAAAAAAAGAAATTTAATTCCACTGCCACCAAACCCACATTAGGGGGACCATCCAAGCACAAGACCTGGTAAAGAGAAGACAGTTTTCTTCGGTCTTTGTAGAAATGGTCTTTGCTCCCAATTCAATTTCATGTTCCAAATCAAAGCTGAAAAATGAATTTCCCAAACATTGTGCAAATCATCATAGTAGTTTGCCTACCTCATAATAAAAGTGCACTAAGCAAATTATCTACCAGAAGTCAATTAAACTCTTCTACTCTTCTGTGAGACTAACAAATGAGTTAATAATCTGAATGATTGAACATGATAAACAAAGTGTATCTAATAGCATTTTTAAATCTTTCCAATTGTCTGAAATACTATTTGCCAGAAATTTTATTTTGCTTATAAACTGTTCAATCTGTAATGAAATAGGAGCTTCAAATCATTGTACCCTTCGTGTAATAAAATTTTTTATTAGTTCTAAGAACTGACTATAATATCTGTAATGAGAGGAAAATACTGCTGTGACCTTACTACATCTCTGGCTATATATTTCTAGGTAAAAAGTCAAAGGAAAGGAGTTTGAGCTTTACCCTATCTAAACTTATCTGCAAAATATACTCAGATGTAGTTTGAAAGACAGAGACAAATAGTGTGTTTAACCTTAGGAGGTGCTTGGTTTTTCCCTAATCTCGACCTGCCACATAGCTGAAAGTAGAAGCCTTTGAAATATTTTTACAAAAATATTTACTTTTTATTAAAATTAGGAATGGGGAAGATTAACAAGGCTTTTCCTCTCCCTTTCTTTTTAACCTTGCAAACAGTTTAGTCATGAACCTCTGCAGGTCGGCATGTTCGGTTGTGTTTATCTGATAGTGACAGAAAAAACTTCAAATATCTCAAGGGCTCAGTTTAATCTGTTGAACATAGAACAGCCTTTTTTCTAAAGATGTCTAATTAATAGACCACTCATTCAGCAATGAGCTCTGCATCATGTTAGTTTCTGTGGGAATTTTTTTCATGACAATTATGCATTTTAAAAACCAGAGGGGAAGAGAAAAAAATGGGTCAAAGCTGCAGAATTTGGACATCCTGGAGTCATTTGCTGCTTAAAGTTAGATACAGTGTCCCTCAGCTTCTCTTAATGGTTTATTGACTAGCCCCGTGAGCTTTTGATGTTGAATATTGGGGTGTAGATTCTGGGAAAAGAAGCCAGCACCAGATCCCTCAGTCTTAACCATACAAAACTCCTCTTGGATACTCAGTATAGGTTTGCTGCCAAGTCCAGTAAGGACTGAAAAAGTGGAAAACTCAGTACTGAAAAGCACAGTTGCCTTGGCAAAGCGTAAACTGGAGCTAGTAGGCAGGCATTGTGCAACTGGATGAAGGAGTAGAGGTTTCAGCATTGGGGAACAAGTTAGTAAGGACTGTAAGACTGCTTCTTTACATGAGAAAGAGATGAAGATTACTGACTTTTTCTTGTGAGCATTTTTCTAGCAAAAACTCAGTTCCTATATTGTATACTTGACTATTAGTAGAATCTAAAAGTCCCAGAACTAAAAAAGAAAAAGCAGGCTGAGAAAAGAAGGAAAACATTTCTATTTTTCTTTAAAATAAGCAAATTATTGAAAGCAAAATGAAGGAAAAATTTGGCATCAGTCTCAGCTCATCTTCATAGCCAGTAAATATACCACAAATTAATGACACATTGAATATTTTTGGCTACTTCAGTTCTTTTTCATAAACTCATTGACATTTCCACAAGCTTCTTGGCAGCAGAGTCAACTTTTCTGCATTCCAGTTCGCCCCAGTTTAAAAGTACATTTTCCTGCTTCTGATGACCCTCCTTCTCCTATGACCCTCATTCATTATAGCAATGTCCCAGCTAGCATGAGCTGCTGATGACAGTGCACAATGCATGACATCTCCATGCTACCCCTAGATGCAAAAATCATGCTGTGTTCTAGCCAAAACAGCAAGTTTTAAAATGACTGACAGATAAACTATTAGGGAAGGGGAAGGCTTGATACCTGAGTAGATGACTGAACCTTGAAAGTGTGGAGGAAAGCTTGAGATTTCTGAAAAACCCCACTCGCTTTACTTTATTTAACGTTCTTTTCTTTCTGATTTAACTCCTATTGATGCATGACAATATAATTCTGTGTGAAACAAGAACAAAATTGCATGTGAGGCTTGCTTTCCCACAGAAAAACTGGATTTTCTGTTCAGTGATGAATACGCAGGTGGCTTGTGAAAGGATTCTCTTGGAAGTGCTGTTAAATTGGCCCACATTTCTCCTAGGACCCTTGACCTGAGGACTCCCTGCTCCAGCAATTTGAGAGAAATACATTTTCTAATGCTGTTTTGCTAGTGTTCATTTTGTTGATGTGGCTGTTGAATTATGGAAGACAACTCGCACTGCAAGTCAGCCGTGGAAATACTTGTCTTAAACATATTAGCTCATTCCCACAGTCTTGAAAAAAGCCCAAGCCAGCTGCTAATCTGTATTAAATAAAGAAAAGACAGGTGGTTGGGGTTTATATTCAATGTATTTATTAATTATGTGGCTAAAAAATCTGAGATTAATTTTAAGAGGTTTTGTCTCAATTACATGGATTTTAATACTAAATACATTCCTTTCAACCAATAATAGCAATCATGAAATGTTTTCAAGCTTTTTCTGCATGCTACTTATGCAAAGTACACTCAAATTAAACTAGTTAGTCTGGCCAAATACAGAAGTAAGTATGAATTCTCCAGTATGTCATAGCAGCAACCACAGCATTAAGATTTAATCAACCTAACATTTAGACAGAAGGCTATGGTTGCCAATAGAAATATTAAGAATATACCTTTTCCAACACAATTTTCTAAAGAAAAGTGGCTCATGGGTGGACACTGGCCCTTCATCCATCCAGCTGTACCCATTCCTGCATCTGTAACATAATTTGATTTTGGGCAGATACTTCTGGGATATCAAAGGAGGCTCTTGAGCCTTGTGAAAATCTGTTTTTAAGTGGAGGAGGCTCAGACTAGCACCCACAAATGAAAATGCTGTTGCATGAACAGAGCAGCAACCTGTTCTGTTGGCTTAGTTTCTGGCCAGCCAGCACACAAAAGGCTCAGGAGGCACCAGAATAGGGGCTGTCTGTTCCCTAGATAGTTATAAGGAGATCTGGGAGAGAGCTGAAATAAATGGAAGAGGAGAGGAAGCAGCAGCAGTCATGGGGATGTGGCAGCAGACATGGAATACGCAATTCTCTGAAAATGCCTATTGCCATTTACTAACAATTAATTGAGTCCCATTGCATTTGTTAAAGCAAGGACAGGTCTTCTTTGTGCTAACATGGAGGTACCTCAGTGTTGGTGTCAAGTTTGACCAGATAGGATTGACTAAACAAGGAAAGAAAATAGTCCTTTGAAAATTAAGTTGCTGAAACTGGTCCTGCTTTATGTGTTATCCCTTCCTTCTCTCTGTATTGTAGTCTACATGTATACAATTTCTTCACAGGTCTCTCACTAGAGGGTTAGAAGGTCTAAACCAGGCATTTGGCTAAATAAGCACACTGGGCTAAATAAGGAATCCTTTACCTCTTCCTTGGCCAGTTCGGGTGCAGCACTGATGAAGAATTTCCACTCTGAGGTTCACATGATAACTTTGAGTTGCCTGTTTGTTTATACAATGCGCTTTCATTCGGGGATATCCTTAGATTTAGGATCAGCAGTTAGGTGAAAGGCTTCCTGACAGTACATGAACTATTATTCTGCACAGAGTAATGAGTGTTTGCTGCATAGTAATGATGTGATGACAGGGCAAGGTCTCAGAGAATCTTTTACCATTAGGAAAACAAGGTTTTAAGCAAGACAAGGACAAAATCTTAACACAATCATCAGGAGGGTTATGACTTTCTTTTAACAGGTGGGATATTAAGCTCACAGTTCACATCCCTCTTGTATATCCATTACATTGTGTGTTTAAGATGACAATATTTGACTCATACTCTTAGACATATCTGCTCGCTTTGCTTTAGCCTCTTGCTCCTTGTTGTGGCTCCAGTGAAAATGATAGCCCATTTTGGTGGGTTATTTACAAGCATTAAGAAATGGTTCCTGTTCCAAAGAGTTAACACTGAGTAAGACCACGGAAAAAAGGAAATAATGTGAAGACATTACTATCTCAAAGTCATGCAGTATTCCAGTGGTGAGATGGAACAAGCCTCCCAGTGCTCTGTCCACTGCTCTTTCTATCCATCCCCCCTACGATTTCTACTTTTTTTCAGTCTCCTATCTAGATGTTTCTCTCTTCTTCATTTTCCCTTCCCCTTATGCTGGGTGCACCAAGTAAGGAAGGAAAGTATCTTTTATCTCCCTCTGAACAGGACTTTTCTTCAGAGATTTTTCAACTGTCCTCAGGCACTACTACACAGCTTATAATGCCTGAGCTCGCTAGACTAAAGCTTGTGGAAGACTGCCTACATGAGTCACAGCTACTATAGCAGTTAAAGTTTCAACAGATCTGAGACAGTCTTCTATACTGAAGTGTTATATATTTAAACATTATTCTAGCTAGAATCATCCCTAGAGTCCCAGGGACCCCATATTCTTCCTAGTATATTGGACTCAAGCCTTCACTATGACGCTGGTGAGACACAGGAACAGGTTGCACACAGAAGCTGTGGAACACTTCCACGCATGGGGCTTCAAGGCCAGGTTGGATGTGGCTTTGAGCAAGTGGCTCTAGTGGAAGGTGTCCCTGCCCATGGCAGGGGGGTTGGGACCAGGGGGCTTTAAGGACCCTTCCAACCCAAACCATTCTGTGATTCTAAGCGAGAATGCACTTTGGTTCTTTCACAATGCGATTTTCTGCTTTTTGTATGCTAACATGTTGGATGGGTAGTTGGCTTAGAGAAGTAGATGTCTTTACCACTTTGGTTGAAATTTTCTTAGGAAATAATATAGCCATTACTGCATCTGAGTAAACCCTGTAGCAGCTGTGATTTGTTTATCTAGAAATCTAAAGCAAAGTTGCACTTAAAGGAGTCACATTGTTTTCTTTTGGGTAAGTATGGGATTTCTTTCTTGCTTGTGATATCAATTTGCTCTGTTTTTTAATTAATTCTGTTTTGCAATATTTGATAATAGGTAACATTCATCAAGAGCTCCAAATTCTTTATTAGCTTTGAAATATGGAAATCTCCATCAGCATACTGATCTAGTTCGCAGCATGACCAATTAAGTGAGAGGATACAACAGTGGGAAGATACAGAGGTTACCTGAGCAGTTTCCTTCAGGCATTGGGCAGAGTTTATTTGGCAACACCTCTTTCTGCATGAGGAGAAAGTTGTAAAAACTTGGCAACCATGTGCTAATAAACAAAGAAAAGTTTAGTGCCTGCTTCTATTGATGGCTGGCTGTGGAGGAACAGGGTTCTCAGCATTTTCAAACCACCCTGCAAATGAAACTATCTGATGGTAATACCTAGATCTGAGTTGTGGAATGGGCTGTGCTTATTTGCACATACATAATGCTGCCCATTCCTACACACCCCAACAAAAATGTTTTCAGTGGGTTTTACATTACCTGTATGCTAACTTTGCTGGTGTTACTGCACCATATTTTACACCATTATCCTTCTCTAGAGGTTATCAGCCATTTTATTTTAAGGTTAGAAAACTGACATGATTTCATGGCATTTTGATTCTTTATTCTGAAGTTAAAATAAATTCCTCAGTTAAATTCTCTTTCTGTTTTGTGTCTATTAAGAAACTATGCAAAAAAGCATGGGCCTCGCTCTGCAAGCCATTATTCACATAAGTTACTTCCAACTTTATTGAATTACTCATAGGAATATATTTGCAGAATGCAGTTCTACTATTGTTGAGAAAATACTGCTAATTAAAAAAAAAAAAAGACTATTTATTGCCAAAAAACCCTCAAGAGCTTACTTGTATTTTAAAAGTAACACTGTATTTTTAAAGTGACATTCATTAGAGTTTTCTCAAGAAAGATTAAAGTTTTAGCTAAAGCAAGCAGTGGTTTTACTTTCTTATTGCACATCTTTTGGGAAAAGAAAAACTTTAGGTCATGAAAAATTCCAATAGTGTCTTGTATTTAAAAGCGTTAAAACCTGAATTAAAGAACATAATTCAGATGAAGTTCTGGCGACTGTGCCAAAGATGACATCGCTGGCTGCTGACTGCATCCAGATTTTTAGAGCAGGTGTGTTGACTCATTCCCTGAGAAGCATGAGGAGAAACTCTGGCTTCACTCCAACCCCGTAACATGAGGGCTAACCCAGCTCCATCCTTACTTTGGGACTAATCACTGCTGTCAGACACACCAATCTGCATGGACATGCAAAGTATTGCGTTAACATGATATTCCAGAGAGATTAGCAATGCTCTGTCCGAAGGCTAGGGGATGATTTGCAACCATACGTTTACATCCCAAGTTTAGTCGCTCCACTGCTAACGCAGCTTGTGTGTTGGGAGGTTTATTGTAACTGTAAAAGCAGCAGCCCCTTAGATGGCCACTTTTCCTGAGAAAGTTGCTGGGTGCTTGGCCTGCGACTCCTAACTGGTTTTGGAAAAGGTGTCTTTTCCAACACATTTTGAACTTGTTGCAATTTTTATTGGAGACTG
Source organism: Nestor notabilis (assembly GCF_000696875.1). Taxonomy (NCBI): domain Eukaryota; kingdom Metazoa; phylum Chordata; class Aves; order Psittaciformes; family Psittacidae; genus Nestor; species Nestor notabilis. Next base: position 154,517 of record NW_009937671.1, read on the forward strand.
TCAGTGCTTGCCTTAGTATTTAACACTGCCTCTGTTAGGCGGTGTGTTGTAATCATGGTAGTTGTCATCTTGCTGATAGCTTCCTGGTTACCTTTTTTCCTCTCCAAATTTGTATTATAGGGCATTTGTAGGCATATATTTTAAATGAGCTCACTGTATTAAGGATGAGATAGTAAGGATTTTACTTTACAAGTTATTTCTCTTTAACAAATATTTACCTTTCTAATAATCTGAGAAGTGGATTGGTGCAATTTGAGGGAGAGTTCAGAGAATGTATCTGCTTCCTGAACCCTTCCCTCTTCTTTCAAATCTCTCACAGGAAGTTTGGAAGAACCCACTGGCCTTGCAGAGATACCTCAAAGTAAACAGTGAGCAAAGAAAAGAAGACACCTTTAAGGAAAGCTCTATTCCTACAGCTCCCACATGATTAAATGCAATGGCAATTAGTGTCACTGCCTTCATTATTTTAAAAAAGTAGGAGTTGCATTTATGAGAAGTGCTAGTGTTGGGTATATCCAGTGTCATCACAATTAAAATGTCAGGAGTTCAGTAAGCACATCCAGTTGCACAGAGAAGTACGGTGGAAGCCAGAGAGTCACTCTCTGGGCTAGTGAAGTTCATAGAACATATTTCTAGTCGTTTGGAAAATATAGCCAGGAAGTAATGAAACCCCATGTCATAATGCTATTTACATTTCTCTATAGGCAACAAATGCATTTATTTGTGTAGTCTGTTGGCAAGTGACAAAATAAAACCATGAAATTAATCAACAGCTCTCTCATGTTCACCGATAGCAGTAGCTAACATTTTTGTTGCTAGTATCAAAATGCTCGAGGGAGGCTGGGTCCTCTCTATAGTTTCAGTGCACTGGAGGACCTCTGTGGAAGTCAGGAGAACGATGGCAGCCAGAAAGCTAAATTTGCTTTAAATAGGAAAAGCTGTTCTAGCAGCCTTATGATAGTGACTGATTATGATGGGCTTTTCTGGGGAGGCTTACTCAGCCATCCCAGATCTCTCAGGTGAGAAAAAGGGTCTTCATGCAGAGTTTGCAAACATTCACCTTTCACGGACCCTTAATTATAAAAAATAAAAGCATCTGGAAATAGGTCACTGTAATCTCCAGTCATTCATTGTGAGAGTATTGAATTTCACAGTGCAACCTCTCTTTTGAAACATATTTTTAACTGCTGAATACTTGTGATTATTTTATCCAAGGTATCTATTTGTTGAAGCAATGCTTTCCTGCAGTATTTTGTATTTTTTTTGAAGCCAAATAAATTTAAATATAAAAGGTTTTATTTAACATGTATTAGGTTCACCTTAAATGTTGGTTCTGTGTCTCCTCTTCTTTGTTGTATTTTGCTTTCACAACTCATTTTCTAAAGTCAATGGGGATATTTGAAATGTGAAATCAAGATGTGAAGTAAGATGCTTGGTGTGGTTACTGCATGGCAACCCACATTCCAGCTCACAGCTAATTACAGGCACTGCTGACATCTGAGAGCTGGGAACAAACTGGGATGTTACATCTGCTTATTTGTACAGTCAAATCTTTTCCACTAAGTGTTATTTTACTTCACAGAGCCAAGGGCAGTCTGCAACATGAATATTAGTAGAAATTTAATGTTGTGTTAATAAGGGACAGTAAAAGACAATGTAGCTTTATTAACTTAGCATAGAGATAGACCATGGACCAAAACATTAATCATAAACATTCCTCTATTGACCTCCCGAAGGGCCAGACTCCTCCAACTAGGCTTATTAATCCCCATGGGAATAATAATACGCCATTTCAACAGTGAGAACCAAACACTTGTCTTGGTTTTAGTTGATGGATGGCCTAACTATGTTTTATTTCTTTAAGAGAAATAACATCCCTCTCCTTTTTTGAGATCAGACAGCATGGTAACAGACAGAGTCTGAAAATCTCTGCTGGATGGGATCATTGGTGATGTACTGAGTACTCGCTCCCATAAATACCAAGTTTTCTTTCTCTGGACAATTTCTTTTCATGATGCTATTTCCAACATATGGAAAGCTCATTGCTTAATATAATAGGCAAATACTTCCCTCTCCTGTATGTTGTATCCAAAAGTGACCTAAACATGGTGAAATAATAACCCCACATTTAATAATATTGTAAGACTATCAGCCAGCTACAGCATATTTTCCAAAGCGTATATTGACAACTTGCATATGCGTTTGCAAATATACTGGTCTCAGCTTCTCTAAATTACATACATTCATGGCTAAAGCTCACCAGAGAAAATACAGCCTTCTTATTTTTGCCAGTGTATTAAAGAAGAGAGTTCTCATCTTTTCTGGAATAATTTAGATATAAAACTAGGAGAATCAGGCTCAGCTTCCTCTAGAGCATTTACTGATGTATCAGCAAGGAATGGGCTGACACAACTCTTCAGTAAGTCATTTCCAGTTCACTTTTCCCAGCACCTGTCTGTTTTGTAAGATAAGAGAACAGACCTGTGGAAAAAGGATACATGCTGAAGCATTTCTTATCTCAGGTTTTCATTAAAACAGTTTCTTTGCTTTTCTGGGATCTTTATTCCAGAGAAATTATTTTTTTGTTCATTTGTCTGTTCCTGCTAAATGTTTCTGTTCCTCTTACAAAAATAGTAAAATTGAGCACAAGCTACAGAATAATATTAAGGTCCAGCTTTTCTATTAGCAAGTATATTCATTTCTTTCTGCGGTGAGTAAAACTATACAAGCTAGATCCTCTACCTAGCCAGTAGGACACAATAGGGACTATAACTAAATCCCCTACTTCTGGACTTCATTAAGATAGATTAAAAATATTAGGAAGCCCATGTGCATTTTTCTGTAGCCCTCAGAAGCACACATCACTGTGATTCAGCAACAGAAATGGCTAGAGATTTCTTCTCTTTC